>NC_068947.1:23710123-23806610 GCF_026419915.1 Harpia harpyja | reverse complement strand
TCTCATGGCGCTCGGCCCGCGGCAGAGCCTCTTGCCGAGAAGGCAAACGTCCGGCTCCTTCTCCCACAAGGAAGGGCCCAGCCCTGAAAGCTCTTGCTGCTCTTCACGGTGCCTTGGCGCCCTATCTACAGGCACAGAAGCAGTGGGGATCTGTGCTTTCCCAGAGACGCCACATCTCATGGTGCTCGGCCGCAGCAGAGGCTCTTGCCGAGAAGGCAAACGTCCGGCTCCTTCTCCCACAAGGAAGGGCCCAGCCCTGAAAGCTCTTACTGCTCTTCACCTACCCTTGGAACCCTATCTACAGGCATAATAGCAGTGGGGATCTGTGCTTTCCCAGAGACGCAACATCTCATGGCGCTCGGCCGCAGCAGAGGCTCTTGCCGAAAAGGCAAACGTCCGGCTCCTTCTCCCACAAGGAAGGGCCCAGCCCTGAAAGCTGTTGCTGCTCTTCACGGTGCCTTGGCGCCCTATCTACAGGCAGAGCTGCAGTGGGGATCTGTGCTTTCCCAGAGATGCAACATCTCATGGCGCTCGGCCGCGGCAGAGCCTCTTGCCGAAAAGGCAAACGTCCGGCTCCTTCTCCCACAAGGAAGGGCCCAGCCCTGAAAGCTCTTGCTGCTCTTCACGCTGCCTTGGCACCTATCCACAGGCACAGCAGCACTGGGGATCTGTGCTTTCCCAGAGACGCAACAGCTCATGGCGCGCAGCTGCGGCCGAGCCTCTTGCCGAGAAGGCAAACGTCCGGCTCCTTCTCCCACAAGGAAGGGCCCAGCCCTGAAAGCTCTTGCTGCTCTTCACGGTGCCTTGGCGCCCTATCTACAGGCACAACAGCAATGGGGATCTGTGCTTTCCCAGAGACGCAACATCTCATGGCGCTCGGCCGCGGGCAGAGCCTCTTGCCGAGAAGGCAAACGTCCGGCTCCTTCTCCCACAAGGAAGGGCCCAGCCCTGAAAGCTCTTGCTGCTCTTCACGCTGCCTTGGCGCCCTATCTACAGGCACAGCAGCACTGGGGATCTGTGCTTTCCCAGAGATGCAACATCTCATGGCGCTCGGCCGCGGCAGAGCCTCTTGCCGAGAAGGCAAACGTCCGGCTCCTTCTCCCACAAGGAAGGGCCCAGCCCTGAAAGCTCTTGCTGCCCTTCACGGTGCCTTGGCGCCCTATCTACAGGCACAACAGCAGTGGGGATCTGTGCTTTCCCAGAGACGCAACATCTCATGGCGCTCGGCCGCCGGCAGAGCCTCTTGCCGAGAAGGCAAACGTCCGGCTCCTTCTCCCACAAGGAAGGGCCCAGCCCTGAAAGCTCTTGCTGCTCTTCACCTACCCTTGGAATCCTATCTACAGGTATAATAGCTGTGGGGAATTTGTGCTTTCCCAGAGACGCAACATCTCATGGCGCTCGGCCGCAGCAGAGGCTCTTGCCGAAAAGGCAAACGTCCGGCTCCTTCTCCCACAAGGAAGGGCCCAGCCCTGAAAGCTCTTGCTGCTCTTCACGCTGCCTTGGCACCCTATCTACAGGCATAATAGCAGTGGGGGATCTGTGCTTTCCCAGAGACGCAACATCTCATGGCGCTCGGCCGCGGCAGAGCCTCTTGCCGAAAAGGCAAACGTCCGGCTCCTTCTCCCACAAGGAAGGGCCCAGCCCTGAAAGCTCTTGCTGCTCTTCACGCTGCCTTGGCGCCCTATCTACAGGCACAGCAGCACTGGGGATCTGTGCTTTCCCAGAGACGCAACATCTCATGGCGCTCGGCCGCGGCAGAGCCTCTTGCCGAGAAGGCAAACGTCCGGCTCCTTCTCCCACAAGGAAGGGCCCAGCCCTGAAAGCTCTTGCTGCTCTTCACGGTGCCTTGGCGCCCTATCTACAGGCACAACAGCAGTGGGGATCTGTGCTTTCCCAGAGACGCAACATCTCATGGCGCTCGGCCGCGGCAGAGCCTCTTGCCGAGAAGGCAAACGTCCGGCTCCTTCTCCCACAAGGAAGGGCCCAGCCCTGAAAGCTCTTGCTGCTCTTCACGGAGCCTTGGCGCCCTATCTACAGGCACAACAGCACTGGGGATCTGTGCTTTCCCAGAGACGCAACATCTCATGGTGCTCGGCCGCGGCAGAGCCTCTTGCCGAGAAGGCAAACGTCCGGCTCCTTCTCCCACAAGGAAGGGCCCAGCCCTGAAAGCTCTTGCTGCTCTTCACCTACCCTTGGAACCCTATCTACAGGCATAATAGCAGTGGGGATCTGTGCTTTCCCAGAGACGCAACATCTCATGGCGCTCGGCCGCAGCAGAGGCTCTTGCCGAAAAGGCAAACGTCCGGCTCCTTCTCCCACAAGGAAGGGCCCAGCCCTGAAAGCTCTTGCTGCTCTTCACGGTGCCTTGGCGCCCTATCTACAGGCACAGCAGTAGTGGGGATCTGTGCTTTCCCAGAGACGCAACATCTCATGGCGCTCGGCCGCGGCAGAGCCTCTTGCCGAGAAGGCAAACGTCCGGCTCCTTCTCCCACAAGGAAGGGCCCAGCCCTGAAAGCTCTTGCTGCTCTTCACGGTGCCTTGGCGCCCTATCTACAGGCACAGAAGCAGTGGGGATCTGTGCTTTCCCAGAGACGCAACATCTCATGGTGCTCGGCCGCAGCAGAGCCTCTTGCCGAGAAGGCAAACGTCCGGCTCCTTCTCCCACAAGGAAGGGCCCAGCCCTGAAAGCTCTTACTGCCTCTTCACCTACCCTTGGAACCCTACCTACAGGCATAATAGCAGTGGGGATCTGTGCTTTCCCAGAGACGCAACATCTCATGGCGCTCGGCCGCAGCAGAGGCTCTTGCCGAAAAGGCAAACGTCCGGCTCCTTCTCCCACAAGGAAGGGCCCAGCCCTGAAAGCTGTTGCTGCTCTTCACGGTGCCTTGGCGCCCTATCTACAGGCACAGCAGCAGTGGGGATCTGTGCTTTCCCAGAGATGCAACATCTCATGGCGCTCGGCCGCGGCAGAGCCTCTTGCCGAAAAGGCAAACGTCCGGCTCCTTCTCCCACAAGGAAGGGCCCAGCCCTGAAAGCTCTTGCTGCTCTTCACGCTGCCTTGGCACCTATCCACAGGCACAGCAGCACTGGGGATCTGTGCTTTCCCAGAAACGCAACAGCTCATGGCGCGCAGCTGCGGCAGACCCTCTTGCCGAGAAGGCAAACGTCCGGCTCCTTCTCCCACAAGGAAGGGCCCAGCCCTGAAAGCTCTTGCTGCTCTTCACGGTGCCTTGGCGCCCTATCTACAGGCACAACAGCAGTGGGGATCTGTGCTTTCCCAGAGACGCAACATCTCATGGCGCTCGGCCGCGGCAGAGCCTCTTGCCGAGAAGGCAAACGTCCGGCTCCTTCTCCCACAAGGAAGGGCCCAGCCCTGAAAGCTCTTGCTGCTCTTCACGCTGCCTTGGCGCCCTATCTACAGGCACAGCAGCAGTGGGGATCTGTGCTTTCCCAGAGATGCAACATCTCATGGCGCTCGGCCGCGGCAGAGCCTCTTGCCGAGAAGGCAAACGTCCGGCTCCTTCTCCCACAAGGAAGGGCCCAGCCCTGAAAGCTCTTGCTGCCCTTCACGGTGCCTTGGCGCCCTATCTACAGGCACAAGAGCAGTGGGGATCTGTGCTTTCCCAGAGACGCAACATCTCATGGCGCTCGGCCGCGGCAGAGCCTCTTGCCGAGAAGGCAAACGTCCGGCTCCTTCTCCCACAAGGAAGGGCCCAGCCCTGAAAGCTCTTGCTGCTCTTCACCTACCCTTGGAATCCTATCTACAGGTATAATAGCAGTGGGGATCTGTGCTTTCCCAGAGACGCAAAATCTCATGGCGCTCGGCCGCAGCAGAGGCTCTTGCCGAAAAGGCAAACGTCCGGCTCCTTCTCCCACAAGGAAGGGCCCAGCCCTGAAAGCTCTTGCTGCTCTTCACGCTGCCTTGGCGCCCTATCTACAGGCACAGCAGCAGTGGGGATCTGTGCTTTCCCAGAGACGCAACATCTCATGGTGCTCGGCCGTGGCAGAGCCTCTTGCCGAGAAGGCAAACGTCCGGCTCCTTCTCCCACAAGGAAGGGCCCAGCCCTGAAAGCTCTTGCTGCTCTTCACGCTGCCTTGGCACCCTATCTACAGGCATAATAGCAGTGGGGATCTGTGCTTTCCCAGAGACGCAACATCTCATGGCGCTCGGCCGCGGCAGAGCCTCTTGCCGAAAAGGCAAACGTCCGGCTCCTTCTCCCACAAGGAAGGGCCCAGCCCTGAAAGCTCTTGCTGCTCTTCACGCTGCCTTGGCGCCCTATCTACAGGCACAGCAGCACTGGGGATCTGTGCTTTCCCAGAGACGCAACATCTCATGGTGCTCGGCCGCGGCAGAGCCTCTTGCCGAGAAGGCAAACGTCCGGCTCCTTCTCCCACAAGGAAGGGCCCAGCCCTGAAAGCTCTTGCTGCTCTTCACGGTGCCTTGGAGCCCTATCTACAGGCACAGCAGCAGTGGGGATCTGTGCTTTCCCAGAGATGCTACATCTCATGGTGCTCGGCCGCGGCAGAGCCTCTTGCCGAGAAGGCAAACGTCCGGCTCCTTCTCCCACAAGGAAGGGCCCAGCCCTGAAAGCTCTTGCTGCTCTTCACGGTGCCTTGGCGCCCTATCTACAGGCACAGCAGCAGTGGGGATCTGTGCTTTCCCAGAGACGCAACATCTCATGGCGCTAGGCCGCAGCACAACATTTGCTGAAAAGTCAAACATCCGGCTCCTTCTCCCACAAGGAAGGGCCCAGCCCTGAAAGCTCTTGCTGCTCTTCACGCTGCCTTGGCACCCTATCTACAGGCACAGCAGCAGTGGGGATCTGTGCTTTCCCAGAGACGCAACATCTCATGGCGCTCGGCCGCGGCAGAGGCTCTTGCCGAGAAGGCAAACATCCGGCTCCTTCTCCCACAAGGAAGGGCCCAGCCCTGAAAGCTCTTGCTGCTCTTCACCTACCCTTGGAACCCTATCTACAGGCATAATAGCAGTGGGGATCAGTGCTTTCCCAGAGACGCAACATCTCATGGCGCTCGGCCGCAGCAGAGGCTCTTGCCGAAAAGGCAAACGTCCGGCTCCTTCTCCCACAAGGAAGGGCCCAGCCCTGAAAGCTCTTGCTGCTCTTCATGGTGCCTTGGCGCCCTATCTACAGGCACAATAGCAGTGGGGATCTGTGCTTTCCCAGAGACGCAACATCTCATGGCGCTCGGCCGCGGCAGAGCCTCTTGCCGAGAAGGCAAACGTCCGGCTCCTTCTCCCACAAGGAAGGGCCCAGCCCTGAAAGCTCTTGCTGCTCTTCACGGTGCCTTGGCGCCCTATCTACAGGCACAACAGCACTGGGGATCTGTGCTTTCCCAGAGACGCAACATCTCATGGCGCTCGGCCGCGGCAGAGCCTCTTGCCGAGAAGGCAAACGTCCGGCTCCTTCTCCCACAAGGAAGGGCCCAGCCCTGAAAGCTCTTGCTGCTCTTCACGGAGCCTTGGCGCCCTATCTACAGGCACAACAGCACTGGGGATCTGTGCTTTCGTAGAGACGCAACATCTCATGGTGCTCGGTCGCGGCAGAGCCTCTTGCCGAGAAGGCAAACGTCCGGCTCCTTCTCCCACAAGGAAGGGCCCAGCCCTGAAAGCTCTTGCTGCTCTTCACGGTGCCTTGGCGCCCTATTTACAGGCACAGCAGCAGTGGGGATCTGTGCTTTCCCAGAGACGCAACACCTCATGGCGCGCGGCCGCGGCAGAGCCTCTTGCCGAGAAGGGAAACATCCGGCTCCTTCTCCCACAAGGAAGGGCCCAGCCCTGAAAGCTCTTGCTGCTCTTCACGCTGCCTTGGCGCCCTATATACAGGCACAGCAGCAGTGGGGATCTGTGCTTTCCCAGAGACGCAACATCTCATGGCGCTCGGCCGGGGCAGAGCCTCTTGCCGAGAAGGCAAACGTCCGGCTCCTTCTCCCACAAGGAAGGGCCCAGCCCTGAAAGCTCTTGCTGCTCTTCACATACCCTTGGAACCCTATCTACAGGCATAATAGCAGTGGGGATCTGTGCTTTCCCAGAGACGCAACATCTCATGGCGCTCGGCCGCAGCAGAGGCTCTTGCCGATAAGGCAAACGTCCGGCTCCTTCTCCCACAAGGAAGGGCCCAGCCCTGAAAGCTCTTGCTGCTCTTCACGCTGCCTTGGCGCCCTATCTACAGGCACAGCAGCAGTGGGGATCTGTGCTTTCCCAGAGATGCAACATCTCATGGCGCTCGGCCGCGGCAGAGCCTCTTGCCGAAAAGGCAAACGTCCGGCTCCTTCTCCCACAAGGAAGGGCCCAGCCCTGAAAGCTCTTGCTGCTCTTCACGCTGCCTTGGCACCTATCCACAGGCACAGCAGCAGTGGGGATCCGTGCTTTCCCAGAGACGCAACATCTCATGGCGCTCGGCCGCGGCAGAGCCTCTTGCCGAGAAGGCAAACGTCCGGCTCCTTCACCCACAAGGAAGGGCCCAGCCCTGAAAGCTCTTGCTGCTCTTCACGCTGCCTTGGCGCCCTATCTACAGGCACAACAGCAGTGGGGATCTGTGCTTTCCCAGAGACGCAACATCTCATGGCGCTCGGCCGCGGCAGAGCCTCTTGCCGAGAAGGCAAACGTCCGGCTCCTTCTCCCACAAGGAAGGGCCCAGCCCTGAAAGCTGTTGCTGCTCTTCACGCTGCCTTGGCGCCCTATCTACAGGCACAACAGCACTGGGGATCTGTGCTTTCCCAGAGACGCAACATCTCATGGCGCTCGGCCGCGGCAGAGCCTCTTGCCGAGAAGGCAAACGTCCGGCTCCTTCTCCCACAAGGAAGGGCCCAGCCCTGAAAGCTCTTGCTGCTCTTCACGGTGCCTTGGCGCCCTATCTACAGGCACAGCAGCAGTGGGGATCTGTGCTTTCCCAGAGACGCAACATCTCATGGCGCTCGGCCGCGGCAGAGCCTCTTGCCGAGAAGGCAAACGTCCGGCTCCTTCTCCCACAAGGAAGGGCCCAGCCCTGAAAGCTCTTGCTGCCCTTCATGGTGCCTTGGCGCCCTATCTACAGGCACAAGAGCAGTGGGGATCTGTGCTTTCCCAGAGACGCAACATCTCATGGCGCTCGGCCGCGGCAGAGCCTCTGCCCGAGAAGGCAAACGTCCGGCTCCTTCTCCCACAAGGAAGGGCCCAGCCCTGAAAGCTCTTGCTGCTCTTCACCTACCCTTGGAATCCTATCTACAGGCATAATAGCAGTGGGGATCTGTGCTTTCCCAGAGACGCAACATCTCATGGCGCTCGGCCGCGGCAGAGCCTCTTGCCGAGAAGGCAAACGTCCGGCTCCTTCTCCCACAAGAAAGGGCCCAGCCCTGAAAGCTCTTGCTGCTCTTCACGCTGCCTTGGCGCCCTATCTACAGGCACAGCAGCACTGGGGATCTGTGCTTTCCCAGAGATGCAACATCTCATGGCGCTCGGCCGCGGCAGAGCCTCTTGCCGAGAAGGCAAACGTCCGGCTCCTTCTCCCACAAGGAAGGGCCCAGCCCTGAAAGCTCTTGCTGCCCTTCATGGTGCCTTGGCGCCCTATCTACAGGCACAAGAGCTGTGGGGATCTGTGCTTTCCCAGAGACGCAACATCTCATGGCGCTCGGCCGCGGCAGAGCCTCTTGCCGAGAAGGCAAACGTCCGGCTCCTTCTCCCACAAGGAAGGGCCCAGCCCTGAAAGCTCTTGCTGCTCTTCACCTACCCTTGGAATCCTATCTACAGGCATAATAGCAGTGGGGATCTGTGCTTTCCCAGAGACGCAACATCTCATGGCGCTCGGCCGCAGCAGAGGCTCTTGCCGAAAAGGCAAACGTCCGGCTCCTTCTCCCACAAGGAAGGGCCCAGCCCTGAAAGCTCTTGCTGCTCTTCACGCTGCCTTGGCACCCTATCTACAGGCACAGCAGCAGTGGGGATCTGTGCTTTCCCAGAGACGCAACATCTCATGGCGCTCGGCCGCGGCAGAGGCTCTTGCCGAGAAGGCAAACATCCGGCTCCTTCTCCCACAAGGAAGGGCCCAGCCCTGAAAGCTCTTGCTGCTCTTCACCTACCCTTGGAACCCTATCTACAGGCATAATAGCAGTGGGGATCAGTGCTTTCCCAGAGACGCAACATCTCATGGCGCTCGGCCGCAGCAGAGGCTCTTGCCGAAAAGGCAAACGTCCGGCTCCTTCTCCCACAAGGAAGGGCCCAGCCCTGAAAGCTCTTGCTGCTCTTCATGGTGCCTTGGCGCCCTATCTACAGGCACAATAGCAGTGGGGATCTGTGCTTTCCCAGAGACGCAACATCTCATGGCGCTCGGCCGCGGCAGAGCCTCTTGCCGAGAAGGCAAACGTCCGGCTCCTTCTCCCACAAGGAAGGGCCCAGCCCTGAAAGCTCTTGCTGCTCTTCACGGTGCCTTGGCGCCCTATCTACAGGCACAACAGCACTGGGGATCTGTGCTTTCCCAGAGACGCAACATCTCATGGCGCTCGGCCGCGGCAGAGCCTCTTGCCGAGAAGGCAAACGTCCGGCTCCTTCTCCCACAAGGAAGGGCCCAGCCCTGAAAGCTCTTGCTGCTCTTCACGGAGCCTTGGCGCCCTATCTACAGGCACAACAGCACTGGGGATCTGTGCTTTCGTAGAGACGCAACATCTCATGGTGCTCGGTCGCGGCAGAGACTCTTGCCGAGAAGGCAAACGTCCGGCTCCTTCTCCCACAAGGAAGGGCCCAGCCCTGAAAGCTCTTGCTGCTCTTCACGGTGCCTTGGCGCCCTATTTACAGGCACAGCAGCAGTGGGGATCTGTGCTTTCCCAGAGACGCAACACCTCATGGCGCGCGGCCGCGGCAGAGCCTCTTGCCGAGAAGGGAAACATCCGGCTCCTTCTCCCACAAGGAAGGGCCCAGCCCTGAAAGCTCTTGCTGCTCTTCACGCTGCCTTGGCGCCCTATATACAGGCACAGCAGCAGTGGGGATCTGTGCTTTCCCAGAGACGCAACATCTCATGGCGCTCGGCCGGGGCAGAGCCTCTTGCCGAGAAGGCAAACGTCCGGCTCCTTCTCCCACAAGGAAGGGCCCAGCCCTGAAAGCTCTTGCTGCTCTTCACGCTGCCTTGGCGCCCTATCTACAGGCACAGCAGCAGTGGGGATCTGTGCTTTCCCAGAGATGCAACATCTCATGGCGCTCGGCCGCGGCAGAGCCTCTTGCCGAAAAGGCAAACGTCCGGCTCCTTCTCCCACAAGGAAGGGCCCAGCCCTGAAAGCTCTTGCTGCTCTTCACGCTGCCTTGGCACCTATCCACAGGCACAGCAGCAGTGGGGATCCGTGCTTTCCCAGAGACGCAACATCTCATGGCGCTCGGCCGCGGCAGAGCCTCTTGCCGAGAAGGGAAACGTCCGGCTCCTTCACCCACAAGGAAGGGCCCAGCCCTGAAAGCTCTTGCTGCTCTTCACGCTGCCTTGGCGCCCTATCTACAGGCACAGCAGCAGTGGGGATCTGTGCTTTCCCAGAGACGCAACATCTCATGGCGCTCGGCCGCGGCAGAGCCTCTTGCCGAGAAGGCAAACGTCCGGCTCCTTCTCCCACAAGGAAGGGCCCAGCCCTGAAAGCTGTTGCTGCTCTTCACGCTGCCTTGGCGCCCTATCTACAGGCACAACAGCACTGGGGATCTGTGCTTTCCCAGAGACGCAACATCTCATGGCGCTCGGCCGCGGCAGAGCCTCTTGCCGAGAAGGCAAACGTCCGGCTCCTTCTCCCACAAGGAAGGGCCCAGCCCTGAAAGCTCTTGCTGCTCTTCACGCTGCCTTGGCGCCCTATCTACAGGCACAGCAGCAGTGGGGATCTGTGCTTTCCCAGAGACGCAACATCTCATGGCGCTCGGCCGCGGCAGAGCCTCTTGCCGAGAAGGCAAACGTCCGGCTCCTTCTCCCACAAGGAAGGGCCCAGCCCTGAAAGCTCTTGCTGCCCTTCATGGTGCCTTGGCGCCCTATCTACAGGCACAAGAGCAGTGGGGATCTGTGCTTTCCCAGAGACGCAACATCTCATGGCGCTCGGCCGCGGCAGAGCCTCTTGCCGAGAAGGCAAACGTCCGGCTCCTTCTCCCACAAGAAAGGGCCCAGCCCTGAAAGCTCTTGCTGCTCTTCACGCTGCCTTGGCGCCCTATCTACAGGCACAGCAGCACTGGGGATCTGTGCTTTCCCAGAGATGCAACATCTCATGGCGCTCGGCCGCGGCAGAGCCTCTTGCCGAGAAGGCAAACGTCCGGCTCCTTCTCCCACAAGGAAGGGCCCAGCCCTGAAAGCTCTTGCTGCCCTTCATGGTGCCTTGGCGCCCTATCTACAGGCACAGCAGCAGTGGGGATCTGTGCTTTCCCAGAGACGCAACATCTCATGGCGCTCGGCCGCGGCAGAGCCTCTTGCCGAGAAGGCAAACGTCCGGCTCCTTCTCCCACAAGGAAGGGCCCAGCCCTGAAAGCTCTTGCTGCTCTTCACCTACCCTTGGAATCCTATCTACAGGCATAATAGCAGTGGGGATCTGTGCTTTCCCAGAGACGCAACATCTCATGGCGCTCGGCCGCAGCAGAGGCTCTTGCCGAAAAGGCAAACGTCCGGCTCCTTCTCCCACAAGGAAGGGCCCAGCCCTGAAAGCTCTTGCTGCTCTTCACGCTGCCTTGGCGCCCTATCTACAGGCACAGCAGCAGTGGGGATCTGTGCTTTCCCAGAGACGCAACATCTCATGGCGCTCGGCCGCGGCAGAGCCTCTTGCCGAAAAGGCAAACGTCCGGCTCCTTCTCCCACAAGGAAGGGCCCAGCCCTGAAAGCTCTTGCTGCTCTTCACGCTGCCTTGGCACCCTATCTACAGGCATAATAGCAGTGGGGATCTGTGCTTTCCCAGAGACGCAACATGCCATGGCGCTCGGCCGCGGCAGAGCCTCTTGCCAAAAAGGCAAACGTCCGGCTCCTTCTCCCACAAGGAAGGGCCCAGCCCTGAAAGCTCTTGCTGCTCTTCACGGTGCCTTGGCGCCCTATCTACAGGCACAGCAGCAGTGGGGATCAGTGCTTTCCCAGAGACGCAACATCTCATGGTGCTCGGCCGCAGCAGAGGCTCTTGCCGAAAAGGCAAACGTCCGGCTCCTTCTCCCACAAGGAAGGGCCCAGCCCTGAAAGCTCTTGCTGCTCTTCACGCTGCCTTGGCACCCTATCTACAGGCACAGCAGCAGTGGGGATCTGTGCTTTCCCAGAGACGCAACATCTCATGGCGCGCGGCCGCGGCAGAGCCTCTTGCCGAGAAGGCAAACGTCCGGCTCCTTCTCCCACAAGGAAGGGCCCAGCCCTGAAAGCTCTTGCTGCTCTTCACGGTGCCTTGGCGCCCTATCTACAGGCACAACAGCAGTGGGGATCTGTGCTTTCCCAGAGATGCAACATCTCATGGCGCTCGGCCGCGGCAGAGCCTCTTGCCAAGAAGGCAAACGTCCGGCTCCTTCTCCCACAAGGAAGGGCCCAGCCCTGAAAGCTCTTGCTGCTCTTCACGCTGCCTTGGCGCCCTATCTACAGGCACAGCAGCAGTGGGGATCTGTGCTTTCCCAGAGACGCAACATCTCATGGCGCTCGGCCGCGGCAGAGCCTCTTGCCGAGAAGGCAAACGTCCGGCTCCTTCTCCCACAAGGAAGGGCCCAGCCCTGAAAGCTCTTGCTGCTCTTCACCTACCTTTGGAACCCTATCTACAGGCATAATAGCAGTGGGGATCTGTGCTTTCCCAGAGACGCAACATCTCATGGCGCTCGGCCGCAGCAGAGGCTCTTGCCGAAAAGGCAAACGTCCGGCTCCTTCTCCCACAAGGAAGGGCCCAGCCCTGAAAGCTCTTGCTGCTCTTCACGGTGCCTTGGCGCCCTATCTACAGGCACAGCAGCACTGGGGATCTGTGCTTTCCCAGAGACGCAACATCTCATGGCGCTCGGCCGCAGCAGAGGCTCTTGCCGAAAAGGCAAACGTCCGGCTCCTTCTCCCACAAGGAAGGGCCCAGCCCTGAAAGCTGTTGCTGCTCTTCACGCTGCCTTGGCGCCCTATCTACAGGCACAGCAGCAGTGGGGATCTGTGCTTTCCCAGAGATGCAACATCTCATGGCGCTCGGCCGCGGCAGAGCCTCTTGCCGAAAAGGCAAACGTCCGGCTCCTTCTCCCACAAGGAAGGGCCCAGCCCTGAAAGCTCTTGCTGCTCTTCACGCTGCCTTGGCACCTATCCACAGGCACAGCAGCACTGGGGATCTGTGCTTTCCCAGAGACGCAACAGCTCATGGCGCGCAGCTGCGGCAGAGCCTCTTGCCGAGAAGGCAAACGTCCGGCTCCTTCTCCCACAAGGAAGGGCCCAGCCTTGAAAGCTCTTGCTGCTCTTCACGGTGCCTTGGCGCCCTATCTACAGGCACAACAGCAGTGGGGATCTGTGCTTTCCCAGAGACGCAACATCTCATGGCGCTCGGCCGCGGCAGAGCCTCTTGCCGAGAAGGCAAACGTCCGGCTCCTTCTCCCACAAGGAAGGGCCCAGCCCTGAAAGCTCTTGCTGCTCTTCACGCTGCCTTGGCGCCCTATCTACCGGCACAGCAGCAGTGGGGATCTGTGCTTTCCCAGAGATGCAACATCTCATGGCGCTCGGCCGCGGCAGAGCCTCTTGCCGAGAAGGCAAACGTCCGGCTCCTTCTCCCACAAGGAAGGGCCCAGCCCTGAAAGCTCTTGCTGCCCTTCACGGTGCCTTGGCGCCCTATCTACAGGCACAAGAGCAGTGGGGATCTGTGCTTTCCCAGAGACGCAACATCTCATGGCGCTCGGCCGCGGCAGAGCCTCTTGCCGAGAAGGCAAACGTCCGGCTCCTTCTCCCACAAGGAAGGGCCCAGCCCTGAAAGCTCTTGCTGCTCTTCACCTACCCTTGGAATCCTATCTACAGGTATAATAGCAGTGGGGATCTGTGCTTTCCCAGAGACGCAAAATCTCATGGCGCTCGGCCGCAGCAGAGGCTCTTGCCGAAAAGGCAAACGTCCGGCTCCTTCTCCCACAAGGAAGGGCCCAGCCCTGAAAGCTCTTGCTGCTCTTCACGCTGCCTTGGCGCCCTATCTACAGGCACAGCAGCAGTGGGGATCTGTGCTTTCCCAGAGACGCAACATCTCATGGTGCTCGGCCGCGGCAGAGCCTCTTGCCGAGAAGGCAAACGTCCGGCTCCTTCTCCCACAAGGAAGGGCCCAGCCCTGAAAGCTCTTGCTGCTCTTCACGCTGCCTTGGCACCCTATCTACAGGCATAATAGCAGTGGGGATCTGTGCTTTCCCAGAGACGCAACATCTCATGGCGCTCGGCCGCAGCAGAGGCTCTTGCCGAAAAGGCAAACGTCCGGCTCCTTCTCCCACAAGGAAGGGCCCAGCCCTGAAAGCTCTTGCTGCTCTTCACGCTGCCTTGGCACCCTATCTACAGGCACAGCAGCAGTGGGGATCTGTGCTTTCCCAGAGACGCAACATCTCATGGCGCTCGGCCGCGGCAGAGGCTCTTGCCGAGAAGGCAAACATCCGGCTCCTTCTCCCACAAGGAAGGGCCCAGCCCTGAAAGCTCTTGCTGCTCTTCACCTACCCTTGGAACCCTATCTACAGGCATAATAGCAGTGGGGATCAGTGCTTTCCCAGAGACGCAACATCTCATGGCGCTCGGCCGCAGCAGAGGCTCTTGCCGAAAAGGCAAACGTCCGGCTCCTTCTCCCACAAGGAAGGGCCCAGCCCTGAAAGCTCTTGCTGCTCTTCATGGTGCCTTGGCGCCCTATCTACAGGCACAATAGCAGTGGGGATCTGTGCTTTCCCAGAGACGCAACATCTCATGGCGCTCGGCCGCGGCAGAGCCTCTTGCCGAGAAGGCAAACGTCCGGCTCCTTCTCCCACAAGGAAGGGCCCAGCCCTGAAAGCTCTTGCTGCTCTTCACGGTGCCTTGGCGCCCTATCTACAGGCACAACAGCAGTGGGGATCTGTGCTTTCCCAGAGACGCAACATCTCATGGCGCTCGGCCGCGGCAGAGCCTCTTGCCGAGAAGGCAAACGTCCGGCTCCTTCTCCCACAAGGAAGGGCCCAGCCCTGAAAGCTCTTGCTGCTCTTCACGGAGCCTTGGCGCCCTATCTACAGGCACAACAGCACTGGGGATCTGTGCTTTCGTAGAGACGCAACATCTCATGGTGCTCGGTCGCGGCAGAGACTCTTGCCGAGAAGGCAAACGTCTGGCTCCTTCTCCCACAAGGAAGGGCCCAGCCCTGAAAGCTCTTGCTGCTCTTCACGGTGCCTTGCCGCCCTATCTACAGGCACAGCAGCAGTGGGGATCTGTGCTTTCCCAGAGACGCAACACCTCATGGCGCGCGGCCGCGGCAGAGCCTCTTGCCGAGAAGGGAAACATCCGGCTCCTTCTCCCACAAGGAAGGGCCCAGCCCTGAAAGCTCTTGCTGCTCTTCACGCTGCCTTGGCGCCCTATCTACAGGCACAGCAGCAGTGGGGATCTGTGCTTTCCCAGAGACGCAACATCTCATGGCGCTCGGCCGGGGCAGAGCCTCTTGCCGAGAAGGCAAATGTCCGGCTCCTTCTCCCACAAGGAAGGGCCCAGCCCTGAAAGCTCTTGCTGCTCTTCACATACCCTTGGAACCCTATCTACAGGCATAATAGCAGTGGGGATCTGTGCTTTCCCAGAGACGCAACATGTCATGGCGCTCGGCCGCAGCAGAGGCTCTTGCCGATAAGGCAAACGTCTGGCTCCTTCTCCCACAAGGAAGGGCCCAGCCCTGAAAGCTCTTGCTGCTCTTCACGCTGCCTTGGCGCCCTATCTACAGGCACAGCAGCAGTGGGGATCTGTGCTTTCCCAGAGATGCAACATCTCATGGCGCTCGGCCGCGGCAGAGCCTCTTGCCGAAAAGGCAAACGTCCGGCTCCTTCTCCCACAAGGAAGGGCCCAGCCCTGAAAGCTCTTGCTGCTCTTCACGCTGCCTTGGCACCTATCCACAGGCACAGCAGCAGTGGGGATCTGTGCTTTCCCAGAGACGCAACATCTCATGGCGCTCGGCCGCGGCAGAGCCTCTTGCCGAGAAGGCAAACGTCCGGCTCCTTCTCCCACAAGGAAGGGCCCAGCCCTGAAAGCTCTTGCTGCTCTTCACGCTGCCTTGGCGCCCTATCTACAGGCACAGCAGCAGTGGGGATCTGTGCTTTCCCAGAGACGCAACATCTCATGGCGCTCGGCCGCGGCAGAGCCTCTTGCCGAGAAGGCAAACGTCCGGCTCCTTCTCCCACAAGGAAGGGCCCAGCCCTGAAAGCTCTTGCTGCCCTTCATGGTGCCTTGGCGCCCTATCTACAGGCACAAGAGCAGTGGGGATCTGTGCTTTCCCAGAGACGCAACATCTCATGGCGCTCGGCCGCGGCAGAGCCTCTGCCCGAGAAGGCAAACGTCCGGCTCCTTCTCCCACAAGGAAGGGCCCAGCCCTGAAAGCTCTTGCTGCCCTTCACCTACCCTTGGAATCCTATCTACAGGCATAATAGCAGTGGGGATCTGTGCTTTCCCAGAGACGCAACATCTCATGGCGCTCGGCCGCGGCAGAGCCTCTTGCCGAGAAGGCAAACGTCCGGCTCCTTCTCCCACAAGAAAGGGCCCAGCCCTGAAAGCTCTTGCTGCTCTTCACGCTGCCTTGGCGCCCTATCTACAGGCACAGCAGCACTGGGGATCTGTGCTTTCCCAGAGATGCAACATCTCATGGCGCTCGGCCGCGGCAGAGCCTCTTGCCGAGAAGGCAAACGTCCGGCTCCTTCTCCCACAAGGAAGGGCCCAGCCCTGAAAGCTCTTGCTGCCCTTCATGGTGCCTTGGCGCCCTATCTACAGGCACAAGAGCAGTGGGGATCTGTGCTTTCCCAGAGACGCAACATCTCATGGCGCTCGGCCGCGGCAGAGCCTCTTGCCGAGAAGGCAAACGTCCGGC
This sequence comes from Harpia harpyja, assembly GCF_026419915.1. Classification (NCBI taxonomy): domain Eukaryota; kingdom Metazoa; phylum Chordata; class Aves; order Accipitriformes; family Accipitridae; genus Harpia; species Harpia harpyja. The sequence continues at coordinate 23,790,641 of NC_068947.1, read as the reverse complement.
TCCTTCTCCCACAAGGAAGGGCCCAGCCCTGAAAGCTCTTGCTGCTCTTCACCTACCCTTGGAATCCTATCTACAGGCATAATAGCAGTGGGGATCTGTGCTTTCCCAGAGACGCAACATCTCATGGCGCTCGGCCGCAGCAGAGGCTCTTGCCGAAAAGGCAAACGTCCGGCTCCTTCTCCCACAAGGAAGGGCCCAGCCCTGAAAGCTCTTGCTGCTCTTCACGCTGCCTTGGCGCCCTATCTACAGGCACAGCAGCAGTGGGGATCTGTGCTTTCCCAGAGACGCAACATCTCATGGCGCTCGGCCGCGGCAGAGCCTCTTGCCGAAAAGGCAAACGTCCGGCTCCTTCTCCCACAAGGAAGGGCCCAGCCCTGAAAGCTCTTGCTGCTCTTCACGCTGCCTTGGCACCCTATCTACAGGCATAATAGCAGTGGGGATCTGTGCTTTCCCAGAGACGCAACATGTCATGGCGCTCGGCCGCGGCAGAGCCTCTTGCCAAGAAGGCAAACGTCCGGCTCCTTCTCCCACAAGGAAGGGCCCAGCCCTGAAAGCTCTTGCTGCTCTTCATGGTGCCTTGGCGCCCTATCTACAGGCACAATAGCAGTGGGGATCTGTGCTTTCCCAGAGACGCAACACCTCATGGCGCTCGGCCGCGGCAGAGCCTCTTGCCGAGAAGGCAAACGTCCGGCTCCTTCTCCCACAAGGAAGGGCCCAGCCCTGAAAGCTCTTGCTGCTCTTCATGGTGCCTTGGCGCCCTATCTACAGGCACAGCAGCAGTGGGGATCTGTGCTTTCCCAGAGATGCTACATCTCATGGTGCTCGGCCGCGGCAGAGCCTCTTGCCGAAAAGGCAAACGTCCGGCTCCTTCTCCCACAAGGAAGGGCCCAGCCCTGAAAGCTCTTGCTGCTCTTCACCTACCCTTGGAACCCTATCTACAGGCATAATAGCAGTGGGGATCTGTGCTTTCCCAGAGACGCAACATCTCATGGCGCTCGGCCGCAGCAGAGGCTCTTGCCGAAAAGGCAAACGTCCGGCTCCTTCTCCCACAAGGAAGGGCCCAGGCCTGAAAGCTCTTTCTGCTCTTCACGGTGCCTTGGCGCCCTATCTACAGGCACAGCAGCAGTGGGGATCTGTGCTTTCCCAGAGACGCAACATCTCATGGTGCTCGGCCGCGGCAGAGGCTCTTGCCGAAAAGGCAAACGTCCGGCTCCTTCTCCCACAAGGAAGGGCCCAGCCCTGAAAGCTCTTGCTGCTCTTCACGGTGCCTTGGCACCCTATCCACAGGCACAGCAGCACTGGGGATCTGTGCTTTCCCAGAGACGCAACACCTCATGGCGCGCGGCCGCGGCAGAGCCTCTTGCCGAGAAGGCAAACGTCCGGCTCCTTCTCCCACAAGGAAGGGCCCAGCCCTGAAAGCTCTTGCTGCTCTTCACGCTGCCTTGGCGCCCTATCTACAGGCACAACAGCAGTGGGGATCTGTGCTTTCCCAGAGACGCAACATCTCATGGCGCTCGGCCGCGGCAGAGCCTCTTGCCGAAAAGGCAAACGTCCGGCTCCTTCTCCCACAAGGAAGGGCCCAGCCCTGAAAGCTCTTGCTGCTGTTCACGCTGCCTTGGCGCCCTATCTACCGGCACAGCAGCAGTGGGGATCTGTGCTTTCCCAGAGATGCAACATCTCATGGCGCTCGGCCGCGGCAGAGCCTCTTGCCGAGAAGGCAAACGTCCGGCTCCTTCTCCCACAAGGAAGGGCCCAGCCCTGAAAGCTCTTGCTGCCCTTCACGGTGCCTTGGCGCCCTATCTACAGGCACAATAGCAGTGGGGATCTGTGCTTTCCCAGAGACGCAACATCTCATGGCGCTCGGCCGCGGCAGAGCCTCTTGCCGAGAAGGCAAACGTCCGGCTCCTTCTCCCACAAGGAAGGGCCCAGCCCTGAAAGCTCTTGCTGCTCTTCACGCTGCCTTGGCGCCCTATCTACAGGCACAACAGCAGTGGGGATCTGTGCTTTCCCAGAGACGCAACATCTCATGGCGCTCGGCCGCGGCACAACATTTGCTGAAGTGGCAAACGTCCGGCTCCTTCTCCCACAAGGAAGGGCCCAGCCCTGAAAGCTCTTGCTGCTCTTCACGGTGCCTTGGCACCCTATCCACAGGCACAGCAGCAGTGGGGATCTGTGCTTTCCCAGAGACGCAACATCTCATGGTGCTCGGCCGCAGCAGAGCCTCTTGCCGAAAAGGCAAACGTCCGGCTCCTTCTCCCACAAGGAAGGGCCCAGCCCTGAAAGCTCTTGCTGCTCTTCACGGTGCCTTGGCGCCCTATCTACAGGCACAACAGCACTGCGGATCTGTGCTTTCCCAGAGACGCAACATCTCATGGTGCTCGGCCGCGGCAGAGCCTCTTGCCGAGAAGGCAAATGTCCGGCTCCTTCTCCCACAAGGAAGGGCCCAGCCCTCAAAGCTCTTGCTGCTCTTCACGGTGCCTTGGCGCCCTATCTACAGGCACAGCAGCAGTGGGGATCTGTGCTTTCCCAGAGATGCTACATCTCATGGTGCTTGGCCGCGGCAGAGCCTCTTGCCGAGAAGGCAAACGTCCGGCTCCTTCTCCCACAAGGAAGGGCCCAGCCCTGAAAGCTCTTGCTGCTCTTCACGCTGCCTTGGCACCCTATCTACAGGCACAGCAGCAGTGGGGATCTGTGCTTTCCCAGAGACGCAACACCTCATGGCGCGCGGCCGCGGCAGAGCCTCTTGCCGAGAAGGCAAACGTCCGGCTCCTTCTCCCACAAGGAAGGGCCCAGCCCTGAAAGCTCTTGCTGCTCTTCACGGTGCCTTGGCGCCCTATCTACAGGCACAACAGCAGTGGGGATCTGTGCTTTCCCAGAGACGCAACATCTCATGGCGCTCGGCCGCGGCAGAGCCTCTTGCCAAGAAGGCAAACGTCCGGCTCCTTCTCCCACAAGGAAGGGCCCAGCCCTGAAAGCTCTTGCTGCTCTTCACGCTGCCTTGGCGCCCTATCTACAGGCACAGCAGCAGTGGGGATCTGTGCTTTCCCAGAGACGCAACATCTCATGGCGCTCGGCCGCGGCAGAGCCTCTTGCCGAGAAGGCAAACGTCCGGCTCCTTCTCCCACAAGGAAGGGCCCAGCCCTGAAAGCTCTTGCTGCTCTTCATGGTGCCTTGGCGCCCTATCTACAGGCACAATAGCAGTGGGGATCTGTGCTTTCCCAGAGACGCAACACCTCATGGCGCTCGGCCGCGGCAGAGCCTCTTGCCGAGAAGGCAAACGTCCGGCTCCTTCTCCCACAAGGAAGGGCCCAGCCCTGAAAGCTCTTGCTGCTCTTCATGGTGCCTTGGCGCCCTATCTACAGGCACAGCAGCAGTGGGGATCTGTGCTTTCCCAGAGATGCTACATCTCATGGTGCTCGGCCGCGGCAGAGCCTCTTGCCGAAAAGGCAAACGTCCGGCTCCTTCTCCCACAAGGAAGGGCCCAGCCCTGAAAGCTCTTGCTGCTCTTCACCTACCCTTGGAACCCTATCTACAGGCATAATAGCAGTGGGGATCTGTGCTTTCCCAGAGACGCAACATCTCATGGCGCTCGGCCGCAGCAGAGGCTCTTGCCGAAAAGGCAAACGTCCGGCTCCTTCTCCCACAAGGAAGGGCCCAGGCCTGAAAGCTCTTTCTGCTCTTCACGGTGCCTTGGCGCCCTATCTACAGGCACAGCAGCAGTGGGGATCTGTGCTTTCCCAGAGACGCAACATCTCATGGTGCTCGGCCGCGGCAGAGGCTCTTGCCGAAAAGGCAAACGTCCGGCTCCTTCTCCCACAAGGAAGGGCCCAGCCCTGAAAGCTCTTGCTGCTCTTCACGGTGCCTTGGCACCCTATCCACAGGCACAGCAGCACTGGGGATCTGTGCTTTCCCAGAGACGCAACACCTCATGGCGCGCGGCCGCGGCAGAGCCTCTTGCCGAGAAGGCAAACGTCCGGCTCCTTCTCCCACAAGGAAGGGCCCAGCCCCTGAAAGCTCTTGCTGCTCTTCACGCTGCCTTGGCGCCCTATCTACAGGCACAACAGCAGTGGGGATCTGTGCTTTCCCAGAGACGCAACATCTCATGGCGCTCGGCCGCGGCAGAGCCTCTTGCCGAAAAGGCAAACGTCCGGCTCCTTCTCCCACAAGGAAGGGCCCAGCCCTGAAAGCTCTTGCTGCTGTTCACGCTGCCTTGGCGCCCTATCTACCGGCACAGCAGCAGTGGGGATCTGTGCTTTCCCAGAGATGCAACATCTCATGGCGCTCGGCCGCGGCAGAGCCTCTTGCCGAGAAGGCAAACGTCCGGCTCCTTCTCCCACAAGGAAGGGCCCAGCCCTGAAAGCTCTTGCTGCCCTTCACGGTGCCTTGGCGCCCTATCTACAGGCACAATAGCAGTGGGGATCTGTGCTTTCCCAGAGACGCAACATCTCATGGCGCTCGGCCGCGGCAGAGCCTCTTGCCGAGAAGGCAAACGTCCGGCTCCTTCTCCCACAAGGAAGGGCCCAGCCCTGAAAGCTCTTGCTGCTCTTCACGCTGCCTTGGCGCCCTATCTACAGGCACAACAGCAGTGGGGATCTGTGCTTTCCCAGAGACGCAACATCTCATGGCGCTCGGCCGCGGCACAACATTTGCTGAAGTGGCAAACGTCCGGCTCCTTCTCCCACAAGGAAGGGCCCAGCCCTGAAAGCTCTTGCTGCTCTTCACGGTGCCTTGGCACCCTATCCACAGGCACAGCAGCAGTGGGGATCTGTGCTTTCCCAGAGACGCAACATCTCATGGTGCTCGGCCGCAGCAGAGCCTCTTGCCGAAAAGGCAAACGTCCGGCTCCTTCTCCCACAAGGAAGGGCCCAGCCCTGAAAGCTCTTGCTGCTCTTCACGGTGCCTTGGCGCCCTATCTACAGGCACAACAGCACTGCGGATCTGTGCTTTCCCAGAGACGCAACATCTCATGGTGCTCGGCCGCGGCAGAGCCTCTTGCCGAGAAGGCAAATGTCCGGCTCCTTCTCCCACAAGGAAGGGCCCAGCCCTCAAAGCTCTTGCTGCTCTTCACGGTGCCTTGGCGCCCTATCTACAGGCACAGCAGCAGTGGGGATCTGTGCTTTCCCAGAGATGCTACATCTCATGGTGCTTGGCCGCGGCAGAGCCTCTTGCCGAGAAGGCAAACGTCCGGCTCCTTCTCCCACAAGGAAGGGCCCAGCCCTGAAAGCTCTTGCTGCTCTTCACGCTGCCTTGGCACCCTATCTACAGGCACAGCAGCAGTGGGGATCTGTGCTTTCCCAGAGATGCTACATCTCATGGTGCTCGGCCGCGGCAGACCCTCTTGCCGAGAAGGCAAACGTCCGGCTCCTTCTGCCACAAGGAAGGGCCCAGCCCTGAAAGCTCTTGCTGCTCTTCACGGTGCCTTGGCGCCCTATCTACAGGCACAGCAGCAGTGGGGATCTGTGCTTTCCCAGAGACGCAACATCTCATGGCGCTCGGCCGCAGCACAACATTTGCTGAAAAGGCAATCATCCGGCTCCTTCTCCCACAAGGAAGGGCCCAGCCCTGAAAGCTCTTGCTGCTCTTCACGGTGCCTTGGCGCCCTATCTACAGGCACAGCAGCAGTGGGGATCTGTGCTTTCCCAGAGACGCAACATCTCATGGCGCTCGGCCGCGGCAGAGCCTCTTGCCGAGAAGGCAAACGTCCGGCTCCTTCTCCCACAAGGAAGGGCCCAGCCCTGAAAGCTCTTGCTGCTCTTCACGGTGCCTTGGCGCCCTATCTACAGGCACAGCAGCAGTGGGGATCTGTGCTTTCCCAGAGACGCAACATCTCATGGCGCTCGGCCGCGGCAGAGCCTCTTGCCGAGAAGGCAAACGTCCGGCTCCTTCTCCCACAAGGAAGGGCCCAGCCCTGAAAGCTCTTGCTGCTCTTCACCTACCCTTGGAATCCTATCTACAGGTATAATAGCAGTGGTGATCTGTGCTTTCCCAGAGACGCAACATCTCATGGCGCTCGGCCGCAGCAGAGGCTCTTGCCGAAAAGGCAAACGTCCGGCTCCTTCTCCCACAAGGAAGGGCCCAGCCCTGAAATCTCTTGCTGCTCTTCACGCTGCCTTGGCGCACTATCTACAGGCACAGCAGCAGTGGGGATCTGTGCTTTCCCAGAGACGCAACATCTCATGGCGCTCGGCCGCGGCAGAGCCTCTTGCCGAGAAGGCAAACGTCCGGCTCCTTCTCCCACAAGGAAGGGCCCAGCCCTGAAAGCTCTTGCTGCTCTTCACGGTGCCTTGGCACCCTATCTACAGGCATAATAGCAGTGGGGATCTGTGCTTTCCCAGAGACGCAACATCTCATGGTGCTCGGCCGCGGCAGAGCCTCTTGCCGAGAAGGCAAACGTCCGGCTCCGTCTCCCACAAGGAAGGGCCCAGCCCTGAAAGCTCTTGCTGCTCTTCACCTACCCTTGGCGCCCTATCTACAGGCACAAGAGCAGTGGGGATCTGTGCTTTCCCTGAGACGCAACATCTCATGGTGCTCGGCCGCGGCAGAGCCTCTTGCCGAGAAGGCAAACGTCCGGCTCCTTATCCCACAAGGAAGGGGCCCAGCCCTCAAAGCTCTTGCTGCTCTTCACGGTGCCTTGGCGCCCTATCTACAGGCACAGCAGCAGTGGGGATCTGTGCTTTCCCAGAGATGCTACATCTCATGGTGCTTGGCCGCGGCAGAGCCTCTTGCCGAGAAGGCAAACGTCCGCTCCTTCTCCCACAAGGAAGGGCCCAGCCCTGAAAGCTCTTGCTGCTCTTCACGGCTGCCTTGGCACCCTATCTACAGGCACAGCAGCAGTGGGGGATCTGTGCTTTCCCAGAGATGCTACATCTCATGGTGCTCGGCCGCGGCAGACCCTCTTGCCGAGAAGGCAAACGTCCGGCTCCTTCTGCCACAAGGAAGGGCCCAGCCCTGAAAGCTCTTGCTGCTCTTCACGGTGCCTTGGCGCCCTATCTACAGGCACAGCAGCAGTGGGGGATCTGTGCTTTCCCAGAGACGCAACATCTCATGGCGCTCGGGCCGCAGCACAACATTTGCTGAAAAGGCAATCATCCGGCTCCTTCTCCCACAAGGAAGGGCCCAGCCCTGAAAGCTCTTGCTGCTCTTCACGGTGCCTTGGCGCCCTATCTACAGGCACAGCAGCAGTGGGGATCTGTGCTTTCCCAGAGACGCAACATCTCATGGCGCTCGGCCGCGGCAGAGCCTCTTGCCGAGAAGGCAAACGTCCGGCTCCTTCTCCCACAAGGAAGGGCCCAGCCCTGAAAGCTCTTGCTGCTCTTCACGGTGCCTTGGCGCCCTATCTACAGGCACAGCAGCAGTGGGGATCTGTGCTTTCCCAGAGACGCAACATCTCATGGCGCTCGGCCGCGGCAGAGCCTCTTGCCGAGAAGGCAACGTCCGGCTCCTTCTCCCACAAGGAAGGGCCCAGCCCTGAAAGCTCTTGCTGCTCTTCACCTACCCTTGGAATCCTATCTACAGGTATAATAGCAGTGGTGATCTGTGCTTTCCCAGAGACGCAACATCTCATGGCGCTCGGCCGCAGCAGAGGCTCTTGCCGAAAAGGCAAACGTCCGGCTCCTTCTCCACAAGGAAGGGCCCAGCCCTGAAATCTCTTGCTGCTCTTCACGCTGCCTTGGCGCACTATCTACAGGCACAGCAGCAGTGGGGATCTGTGCTTTCCCAGAGACGCAACATCTCATGGCGCTCGGCCGCGGCAGAGCCTCTTGCCAAGAAGGCAAACGTCCGGCTCCTTCTCCCACAAGGAAGGGCCCGCCCTGAAAGCTCTTGCTGCTCTTCACGGTGCCTGTGGCACCCTATCTACAGGCATAATAGCAGTGGGGATCTGTGCTTTCCCAGAGACGCAACATCTCATGGCGCTCGGCCGCGGCAGAGCCTCTTGCCAAAAAGGCAAACGTCCGGCTCCTTCTCCCACAAGGAAGGGCCCAGCCCTGAAAGCTCTTGCTGCTCTTCACGGTGCCTTGGCGCCCTATCTACAGGCACAGCAGCAGTGGGGATCTGTGCTTTCCCAGAGACGCAACATCTCATGGTGCTCGGCCGCGGCAGAGCCTCTTGCCGAGAAGGCAAACGTCCGGCTCCGTCTCCCACAAGGAAGGGCCCAGCCCTGAAAGCTCTTGCTGCTCTTCACCTACCCTTGGCGCCCTATCTACAGGCACAAGAGCAGTGGGGATCTGTGCTTTCCCAGAGACGCAACATCTCATGGTGCTCGGCCGCGGCAGAGCCTCTTGCCGAGAAGGCAAATGTCCGGCTCCTTCTCCCACAAGGAAGGGCCCAGCCCTCAAAGCTCTTGCTGCTCTTCACGGTGCCTTGGCGCCCTATCTACAGGCACAGCAGCAGTGGGGATCTGTGCTTTCCCAGAGATGCTACATCTCATGGTGCTTGGCCGCGGCAGAGCCTCTTGCCGAGAAGGCAAACGTCCGGCTCCTTCTCCCACAAGGAAGGGCCCAGCCCTGAAAGCTCTTGCTGCTCTTCACGCTGCCTTGGCACCCTATCTACAGGCACAGCAGCAGTGGGGATCTGTGCTTTCCCAGAGATGCTACATCTCATGGTGCTCGGCCGCGGCAGACCCTCTTGCCGAGAAGGCAAACGTCCGGCTCCTTCTGCCACAAGGAAGGGCCCAGCCCTGAAAGCTCTTGCTGCTCTTCACGGTGCCTTGGCGCCCTATCTACAGGCACAGCAGCAGTGGGGATCTGTGCTTTCCCAGAGACGCAACATCTCATGGCGCTCGGCCGCAGCACAACATTTGCTGAAAAGGCAATCATCCGGCTCCTTCTCCCACAAGGAAGGGCCCAGCCCTGAAAGCTCTTGCTGCTCTTCACGGTGCCTTGGCGCCCTATCTACAGGCACAGCAGCAGTGGGGATCTGTGCTTTCCCAGAGACGCAACATCTCATGGCGCTCGGCCGCGGCAGAGCCTCTTGCCGAGAAGGCAAACGTCCGGCTCCTTCTCCCACAAGGAAGGGCCCAGCCCTGAAAGCTCTTGCTGCTCTTCACGGTGCCTTGGCGCCCTATCTACAGGCACAGCAGCAGTGGGGATCTGTGCTTTCCCAGAGACGCAACATCTCATGGCGCTCGGCCGCGGCAGAGCCTCTTGCCGAGAAGGCAAACGTCCGGCACCTTCTCCCACAAGGAAGGGCCCAGCCCTGAAAGCTCTTGCTGCTCTTCACCTACCCTTGGAATCCTATCTACAGGTATAATAGCAGTGGTGATCTGTGCTTTCCCAGAGACGCAACATCTCATGGCGCTCGGCCGCAGCAGAGGCTCTTGCCGAAAAGGCAAACGTCCGGCTCCTTCTCCCACAAGGAAGGGCCCAGCCCTGAAATCTCTTGCTGCTCTTCACGCTGCCTTGGCGCACTATCTACAGGCACAGCAGCAGTGGGGATCTGTGCTTTCCCAGAGACGCAACATCTCATGGCGCTCGGCCGTGGCAGAGCCTCTTGCCAAGAAGGCAAACGTCCGGCTCCTTCTCCCACAAGGAAGGGCCCAGCCCTGAAAGCTCTTGCTGCCCTTCACGGTGCCTTGGCGCCCTATCTACAGGCACAATAGCAGTGGGGATCTGTGCTTTCCCAGAGACGCAACATCTCATGGCGCTCGGCCGCGGCAGAGCCTCTTGCCGAGAAGGCAAACGTCCGGCTCCTTCTCCCACAAGGAAGGGCCCAGCCCTGAAAGCTCTTGCTGCTCTTCACGGTGCCTTGGCGCCCTATCTACAGGCACAACAGCAGTGGGGATCTGTGCTTTCCCAGAGACGCAACATCTCATGGCGCTCGGCCGCGGCACAACATTTGCTGAAGTGGCAAACGTCCGGCTCCTTCTCCCACAAGGAAGGGCCCAGCCCTGAAAGCTCTTGCTGCTCTTCACGGTGCCTTGGCACCCTATCCACAGGCACAGCAGCAGTGGGGATCTGTGCTTTCCCAGAGACGCAACATCTCATGGTGCTCGGCCGCGGCAGAGCCTCTTGCCGAAAAGGCAAACGTCCGGCTCCTTCTCCCACAAGGAAGGGCCCAGCCCTGAAAGCTCTTGCTGCTCTTCACGGTGCCTTGGCGCCCTATCTACAGGCACAACAGCACTGCGGATCTGTGCTTTCCCAGAGACGCAACATCTCATGGTGCTCGGCCGCGGCAGAGCCTCTTGCCGAGAAGGCAAATGTCCGGCTCCTTCTCCCACAAGGAAGGGCCCAGCCCTCAAAGCTCTTGCTGCTCTTCACGGTGCCTTGGCGCCCTATCTACAGGCACAGCAGCAGTGGGGATCTGTGCTTTCCCAGAGATGCTACATCTCATGGTGCTTGGCCGCGGCAGAGCCTCTTGCCGAGAAGGCAAACGTCCGGCTCCTTCTCCCACAAGGAAGGGCCCAGCCCTGAAAGCTCTTGCTGCTCTTCACGCTGCCTTGGCACCCTATCTACAGGCACAGCAGCAGTGGGGATCTGTGCTTTCCCAGAGATGCTACATCTCATGGTGCTCGGCCGCGGCAGACCCTCTTGCCGAGAAGGCAAACGTCCGGCTCCTTCTGCCACAAGGAAGGGCCCAGCCCTGAAAGCTCTTGCTGCTCTTCACGGTGCCTTGGCGCCCTATCTACAGGCACAGCAGCAGTGGGGATCTGTGCTTTCCCAGAGACGCAACATCTCATGGCGCTCGGCCGCAGCACAACATTTGCTGAAAAGGCAATCATCCGGCTCCTTCTCCCACAAGGAAGGGCCCAGCCCTGAAAGCTCTTGCTGCTCTTCACGGTGCCTTGGCGCCCTATCTACAGGCACAGCAGCAGTGGGGATCTGTGCTTTCCCAGAGACGCAACATCTCATGGCGCTCGGCCGCGGCAGAGCCTCTTGCCGAGAAGGCAAACGTCCGGCTCCTTCTCCCACAAGGAAGGGCCCAGCCCTGAAAGCTCTTGCTGCTCTTCACGGTGCCTTGGCGCCCTATCTACAGGCACAGCAGCAGTGGGGATCTGTGCTTTCCCAGAGACGCAACATCTCATGGCGCTCGGCCGCGGCAGAGCCTCTTGCCGAGAAGGCAAACGTCCGGCTCCTTCTCCCACAAGGAAGGGCCCAGCCCTGAAAGCTCTTGCTGCTCTTCACCTACCCTTGGAATCCTATCTACAGGTATAATAGCAGTGGGGATCTGTGCTTTCCCAGAGACGCAACATCTCATGGCGCTCGGCCGCAGCAGAGGCTCTTGCCGAAAAGGCAAACGTCCGGCTCCTTCTCCCACAAGGAAGGGCCCAGCCCTGAAATCTCTTGCTGCTCTTCACGCTGCCTTGGCGCCCTATCTACAGGCACAGCAGCAGTGGGGATCTGTGCTTTCCCAGAGACGCAACATCTCATGGCGCTCGGCCGCGGCAGAGCCTCTTGCCGAGAAGGCAAACGTCCGGCTCCTTCTCCCACAAGGAAGGGCCCAGCCCTGAAAGCTCTTGCTGCTCTTCACGGTGCCTTGGCACCCTATCTACAGGCATAATAGCAGTGGGGATCTGTGCTTTCCCAGAGACGCAACATCTCATGGCGCACGGCCGCGGCAGAGCCTCTTGCCAAAAAGGCAAACGTCCGGCTCCTTCTCCCACAAGGAAGGGCCCAGCCCTGAAAGCTCTTGCTGCTCTTCACGGTGCCTTGGCGCCCTATCTACAGGCACAGCAGCAGTGGGGATCTGTGCTTTCCCAGAGACGCAACATCTCATGGTGCTCGGCCGCGGCAAAGCCTCTTGCCGAGAAGGCAAATGTCCGGCTCCTTCTCCCACAAGGAAGGGCCCAGCCCTCAAAGCTCTTGCTGCTCTTCACGGTGCCTTGGCGCCCTATCTACAGGCACAGCAGCAGTGGGGATCTGTGCTTTCCCAGAGATGCTACATCTCATGGTGCTTGGCCGCGGCAGAGCCTCTTGCCGAGAAGGCAAACGTCCGGCTCCTTCTCCCACAAGGAAGGGCCCAGCCCTGAAAGCTCTTGCTGCTCTTCACGCTGCCTTGGCACCCTATCTACAGGCACAGCAGCAGTGGGGATCTGTGCTTTCCCAGAGATGCTACATCTCATGGTGCTCGGCCGCGGCAGACCCTCTTGCCGAGAAGGCAAACGTCCGGCTCCTTCTGCCACAAGGAAGGGCCCAGCCCTGAAAGCTCTTGCTGCTCTTCACGGTGCCTTGGCGCCCTATCTACAGGCACAGCAGCAGTGGGGATCTGTGCTTTCCCAGAGACGCAACATCTCATGGCGCTCGGCCGCAGCACAACATTTGCTGAAAAGGCAATCATCCGGCTCCTTCTCCCACAAGGAAGGGCCCAGCCCTGAAAGCTCTTGCTGCTCTTCACGGTGCCTTGGCGCCCTATCTACAGGCACAGCAGCAGTGGGGATCTGTGCTTTCCCAGAGACGCAACATCTCATGGCGCTCGGCCGCGGCAGAGCCTCTTGCCGAGAAGGCAAACGTCCGGCTCCTTCTCCCACAAGGAAGGGCCCAGCCCTGAAAGCTCTTGCTGCTCTTCACGGTGCCTTGGCGCCCTATCTACAGGCACAGCAGCAGTGGGGATCTGTGCTTTCCCAGAGACGCAACATCTCATGGCGCTCGGCCGCGGCAGAGCCTCTTGCCGAGAAGGCAAACATCCGGCTCCTTCTCCCACAAGGAAGGGCCCAGCCCTGAAAGCTCTTGCTGCTCTTCACCTACCCTTGGAATCCTATCTACAGGTATAATAGCAGTGGTGATCTGTGCTTTCCCAGAGACGCAACATCTCATGGCGCTCGGCCGCAGCAGAGGCTCTTGCCGAAAAGGCAAACGTCCGGCTCCTTCTCCCACAAGGAAGGGCCCAGCCCTGAAATCTCTTGCTGCTCTTCACGCTGCCTTGGCGCACTATCTACAGGCACAGCAGCAGTGGGGATCTGTGCTTTCCCAGAGACGCAACATCTCATGGCGCTCGGCCGCGGCAGAGCCTCTTGCAAGAAGGCAAACGTCCGGCTCCTTCTCCCACAAGGAAGGGCCCAGCCCTGAAAGCTCTTGCTGCTCTTCACGGTGCCTTGGCGCCCTATCTACAGGCATAATAGCAGTGGGGATCTGTGCTTTCCCAGAGACGCAACATCTCATGGCGCTCGGCCGCGGGCAGGCCCTCTTGCCAAAAAGGCAAACGTCCGGCTCCTTCTCCCACAAGGAAGGGCCCAGCCCTGAAAGCTCTTGCTGCTCTTCACGGTGCCTTGGCGCCCCTATCTACAGGCACAGCAACAGTGGGGATCTGTGCTTTCCCAGAGACGCAACATCTCATGGTGCTCGGCCGCGGCAGAGCCTCTTGCTGAGAAGGCAAACGTCCGGCTCCGTCTCCCACAAGGAAGGGCCCAGCCCTGAAAGCTCTTGCTGCTCTTCACCTACCCTTGGCCCCTATCTACAGGCACAAGAGCAGTGGGGATCTGTGCTTTCCCAGAGACGCAACATCTCATGGCGCTCGGGCCGCGGCACAGCCTTCTTGCCGAGAAGGCAAACGTCCGGCTCCTTCTCCCACAAGGAGGGCCCAGCCCTGAAAGCTCTTGCTGCTCTTCACGGTGCCTTGGCGCCCTATCTACAGGCACAGCAGCAGTGGGGATCTGTGCTTTCCCAGAGATGCTACATCTCATGGTGCTCGGCCGCGGCAGAGCCTCTTGCCGAGAAGGCAAACGTCCGGCTCCTTCTCCCACAAGGAAGGGCCCAGCTTTGAAAGCTCTTGCTGCTCTTCACGGTGCCTTGGCGCCCTATTTACAGGCACAGCAGCAGTGGGGATCTGTGCTTTCCCAGAGATGCTACATCTCATGGTGCTTGGGCCGCGGCAGAGCCTCTTGCCGAGAAGGCAAACGTCCGGCTCCTTCTCCCACAAGGAAGGGCCCAGCCCTGAAAGCTCTTGCTGCTCTTCACGCTGCCTTGGCACCCTATCTACAGGCACAGCAGCAGTGGGGATCTGTGCTTTCCCAGAGATGCTACATCTCATGGTGCTCGGCCGCGGCAGACCCTCTTGCCGAGAAGGCAAACGTCCGGCTCCTTCTGCCACAAGGAAGGGCCCAGCCCTGAAAGCTCTTGCTGCTCTTCACGGTGCCTTGGCGCCCTATCTACAGGCACAGCAGCAGTGGGGATCTGTGCTTTCCCAGAGACGCAACATCTCATGGCGCTCGCCGCAGCACAACATTTGCTGAAAAGGCAATCATCCGGCCTCCTTCTCCCACAAGGAAGGGCCCAGCCCTGAAAGCTCTTGCTGCTCTTCACGGTGCCTTGGCGCCCTATCTACAGGCACAGCAGCAGTGGGGATCTGTGCTTTCCCAGAGACGCAACATCTCATGGCGCTCGGCCGCGGCAGAGCCTCTTGCCGAGAAGGCAAACGTCCGGCTCCTTCTCCCACAAGGAAGGGCCCAGCCCTGAAAGCTCTTGCTGCTCTTCACGGTGCCTTGGCGCCCTATCTACAGGCACAGCAGCAGTGGGGATCTGTGCTTTCCCAGAGACGCAACATCTCATGGCGCTCGGCCGCGGCAGAGCCTCTTGCCGAGAAGGCAAACGTCCGGCTCCTTCTCCCACAAGGAAGGGCCCAGCCCTGAAAGCTCTTGCTGCTCTTCACCTACCCTTGGAATCCTATCTACAGGTATAATAGCAGTGGTGATCTGTGCTTTCCCAGAGACGCAACATCTCATGGCGCTCGGCCGCAGCAGAGGCTCTTGCCGAAAAGGCAAACGTCCGGCTCCTTCTCCCACAAGGAAGGGCCCCAGCCCTGAAATCTCTTGCTGCTCTTCACGCTGCCTTGGCGCACTATCTACAGGCACAGCAGCAGTGGGGATCTGTGCTTTCCCAGAGACGCAACATCTCATGGTGCTCGGCCGCGGCAGAGCCTCTTGCTGAGAAGGCAAACGTCCGGCTCCGTCTCCCACAAGGAAGGGCCCAGCCCTGAAAGCTCTTGCTGCTCTTCACCTACCCTTGGCGCCCTATCTACAGGCACAAGAGCAGTGGGGATCTGTGCTTTCCCAGAGACGCAACATCTCATGGCGCTCGGGCCGCGGCACAGCCTCTTGCCGAGAAGGCAAACGTCCGGCTCCTTCTCCCACAAGGAAGGGGCCCAGCCCTGAAAGCTCTTGCTGCTCTTCACGGTGCCTTGGCGCCCTATCTACAGGCACAGCAGCAGTGGGGATCTGTGCTTTCCCAGAGATGCTACATCTCATGGTGCTCGGCCGCGGCAGAGCCTCTTGCCGAGAAGGCAAACGTCCGGCTCCTTCTCCCACAAGGAAGGGCCCAGCCCTGAAAGCTCTTGCTGCTCTTCACGGTGCCTTGGCGCCCTATTTACAGGCACAGCAGCAGTGGGGATCTGTGCTTTCCCAGAGACGCAACATCTCATGGCGCTCGGCCGCAGCACAACATTTGCTGAAAAGGCAAACATCCGGCTCCTTCTCCCACAAGGAAGGGCCCAGCCCTGAAAGCTCTTGCTGCTCTTCACGGTGCCTTGGCGCCCTATCTACAGGCACAGCAGCAGTGGGGATCTGTGCTTTCCCAGAGACGCAACATCTCATGGCGCTCGGCCGCGGCCGAGCCTCTTGCCGAGAAGGCAAACATCCGGCTCCTTCTCCCACAAGGAAGGGCCCAGCCCTGAAAGCTCTTGCTGCTCTTCACCTACCCTTGGAACCCTATCTACAGGCATAATAGCAGTGGGGATCAGTGCTTTCCCAGAGACGCAACATCTCATGGCCCTCGGCCGCAGCAGAGCCTCTTGCCGAAAAGGCAAACGTCCGGCTCCTTCTCCCACAAGGAAGGGCCCAGCCCTGAAAGCTCTTGCTGCTCTTCACGGTGCCTTGGCGCCCTATCTACAGGCACAGCAGCAGTGGGGATCTGTGCTTTCCCAGAGACGCAACATCTCATGGTGCTCGGCCGCGCCAGAGCCTCTTGCCGAAAAGGCAAACGTCCGGCTCCTTCTCCCACAAGGAAGGGCCCAGCCCTGAAAGCTCTTGCTGCTCTTCACGGTGCCTTGGCACCCTATCCACAGGCACAGCAGCAGTGGGGATCTGTGCTTTCCCAGAGACGCAACACCTCATGGCGCTCGGCCGCGGCAGAGCCTCTTGCCGAGAAGGCAAACGTCCGGCTCCTTCTCCCACAAGGAAGGGCCCAGCCCTGAAAGCTCTTGCTGCTCTTCACGCTGCCTTGGCGCCCTATCTACAGGCACAACAGCACTGGGGATCTGTGCTTTCCCAGAGACGCAACATCTCATGGCGCTCGGCCGCGGCAGAGCCTCTTGCCGAGAAGGCAAACGTCCGGCTCCTTCTCCCACAAGGAAGGGCCCAGCCCTGAAAGCTCTTGCTGCTCTTCACGGAGCCTTGGCGCCCTATCTACAGGCACAACAGCACTGGGGATCTGTGCTTTCCCAGAGACGCAACATCTCATGGTGCTCGGCCGCGGCAGAGCCTCTTGCCGAGAAGGCAAACGTCCGGCTCCTTCTCCCACAAGGAAGGGCCCAGCCCTGAAAGCTCTTGCTGCTCTTCACGCTGCCTTGGCGCCCTATCTACAGGCACAGCAGCAGTGGGGATCTGTGCTTTCCCAGAGACGCAACATCTCATGGTGCTCGGCCGCGGCAGAGCCTCTTGCCGAGAAGGCAAACGTCCGGCTCCTTCTCCCACAAGGAAGGGCCCAGCCCTGAAAGCTCTTGCTGCTCTTCACGCTGCCTTGGCGCCCTATCTACAGGCACAGCAGCAGTGGGGATCTGTGCTTTCCCAGAGACGCAACATCTCATGGCGCTCGGCCGCGGCAGAGCCTCTTGCCGAGAAGGCAAACGTCCGGCTCCTTCTCCCACAAGGAAGGGCCCAGCCCTGAAAGCTCTTGCTGCTCTTCACCTACCCTTGGAACCCTATCTACAGGCACAATAGCAGTGGGGATCTGTGCTTTCCCAGAGACGCAACATCTCATGGCGCTCGGCCGCAGCAGAGGGTCTTGCCGAAAAGGCAAACGTCCGGCTCCTTCTCCCACAAGGAAGGGCCCAGCCCTGAAAGCTCTTGCTGCTCTTCACGGTGCCTTGGCGCCCTATCCACAGGCACAGCAGCAGTGGGGATCTGTGCTTTCCCAGAGACGCAACACCTCATGGCGCTCGGCCGCGGCAGAGCCTCTTGCCGAGAAGGCAAACGTCCGGCTCCTTCTCCCACAAGGAAGGGCCCAGCCCTGAAAGCTCTTGCTGCTCTTCACGCTGCCTTGGCGCCCTATCTACAGGCACAACAGCACTGGGGATCTGTGCTTTCCCAGAGACGCAACATCTCATGGCGCTCGGCCGCGGCAGAGCCTCTTGCCGAGAAGGCAAACGTCCGGCTCCTTCTCCCACAAGGAAGGGCCCAGCCCTGAAAGCTCTTGCTGCTCTTCACGGAGCCTTGGCGCCCTATCTACATGCACAACAGCACTGGGGATCTGTGCTTTCCCAGAGACGCAACATCTCATGGTGCTCGGCCGCGGCAGAGCCTCTTGCCGAGAAGGCAAACGTCCGGCTCCTTCTCCCACAAGGAAGGGCCCAGCCCTGAAAGCTCTTGCTGCTCTTCACGGTGCCTTGGCGCCCTATCTACAGGCACAGCAGCAGTGGGGATCTGTGCTTTCCCAGAGACGCAACATCTCATGGTGCTCGGCCGCGGCAGAGCCTCTTGCCGAAAAGGCAAACGTCCGGCTCCTTCTCCCACAAGGAAGGGCCCAGCCCTGAAAGCTCTTGCTGCTCTTCACGGTGCCTTGGCACCCTATCCACAGGCACAGCAGCAGTGGGGATCTGTGCTTTCCCAGAGACGCAACATCTCATGGCGCTCGGCCGCGGCAGAGCCTCTTGCCGAGAAGGCAAACGTCCGGCTCCTTCTCCCACAAGGAAGGGCCCAGCCCTGAAAGCTCTTGCTGCTCTTCACGGAGCCTTGGCGCCCTATCTACAGGCACAACAGCACTGGGGATCTGTGCTTTCCCAGAGACGCAACATCTCATGGTGCTCGGCCGCGGCAGAGGCTCTTGCCGAGAAGGCAAACGTCCGGCTCCTTCTCCCACAAGGAAGGGCCCAGCCCTGAAAGCTCTTGCTGCTCTTCACGCTGCCTTGGCGCCCTATCTACAGGCACAACAGCACTGGGGATCTGTGCTTTCCCAGAGACGCAACATCTCATGGTGCTCGGCCGCGGCAGAGCCTCTTGCCGAGAAGGCAAACGTCCGGCTCCTTCTCCCACAAGGAAGGGCCCAGCCCTGAAAGCTCTTGCTGCTCTTCACGGTGCCTTGGCACCCTATCCACAGGCACAGCAGCAGTGGGGATCTGTGCTTTCCCAGAGACGCAACACCTCATGGCGCGCGGCCGCGGCAGAGCCTCTTGCCGAGAAGGCAAACGTCCGGCTCCTTCTCCCACAAGGAAGGGCCCAGCCCTGAAAGCTCTTGCTGCTCTTCACGGTGCCTTGGCGCCCTATCTACAGGCACAACAGCAGTGGGGATCTGTGCTTTCCCAGAGACGCAACATCTCATGGTGCTCGGCCGCGGCAGAGCCTCTTGCCGAGAAGGCAAACGTCCGGCTCCTTCTCCCACAAGGAAGGGCCCAGCCCTGAAAGCTCTTGCTGCTCTTCACGCTGCCTTGGCGCCCTATCTACAGGCACAGCAGCACTGGGGATCTGTGCTTTCCCAGAGACGCAACATCTCATGGCGCTCGGCCGCGGCAGAGCCTCTTGCCGAGAAGGCAAACGTCCGGCTCCTTCTCCCACAAGGAAGGGCCCAGCCCTGAAAGCTCTTGCTGCTCTTCATGGTGCCTTGGCGCCCTATCTACAGGCACAATAGCAGTGGGGATCTGTGCTTTCCCAGAGACGCAACACCTCATGGCGCTCGGCCGCGGCAGAGCCTCTTGCCGAGAAGGCAAACGTCCGGCTCCTTCTCCCACAAGGAAGGGCCCAGCCCTGAAAGCTCTTGCTGCTCTTCACGCGGCCTTGGCGCCCTATCTACAGGCACAACAGCACTGGGGATCTGTGCTTTCCCAGAGACGCAACATCTCATGGTGCTCGGCCGCGGCAGAGCCTCTTGCCGAGAAGGCAAACGTCCGGCTCCTTCTCCCACAAGGAAGGGCCCAGCCCTGAAAGCTCTTGCTGCTCTTCACGCTGCCTTGGCGCCCTATCTACAGGCACAGCAGCACTGGGGATCTGTGCTTTCCCAGAGACGCAACATCTCATGGCGCTCGGCCGCGGCAGAGCCTCTTGCCGAGAAGGCAAACGTCCGGCTCCTTCTCCCACAAGGAAGGGCCCAGCCCTGAAAGCTCTTGCTGCTCTTCACGGTGCCTTGGCGCCCTATCTACAGGCACAATAGCAGTGGGGATCTGTGCTTTCCCAGAGACGCAACATCTCATGGCGCTCGGCCGCGGCAGAGCCTCTTGCCGAGAAGGCAAACGTCCGGCTCCTTCTCCCACAAGGAAGGGCCCAGCCCTGAAAGCTCTTGCTGCTCTTCACGCTGCCTTGGCGCCCTATCTACAGGCACAACAGCACTGGGGATCTGTGCTTTCCCAGAGACGCAACATCTCATGGCGCTCGGCCGCGGCACAACATTTGCTGAAGAGGCAAACATCCGGCTCCTTCTCCCACAAGGAAGGGCCCAGCCCTGAAAGCTCTTGCTGCTCTTCACGCTGCCTTGGCGCCCTATCTACAGGCACAGCAGCAGTGGGGATCTGTGCTTTCCCAGAGACGCAACATCTCATGGCGCTCGGCCGCAGCAGAGGCTCTTGCCGAAAAGGCAAACGTCCGGCTCCTTCTCCCACAAGGAAGGGCCCAGCCCTGAAAGCTCTTGCTGCCCTTCACGGTGCCTTGGCGCCCTATCTACAGGCACAATAGCAGTGGGGATCTGTGCTTTCCCAGAGACGCAACATCTCATGGCGCTCGGCCGCGGCAGAGCCTCTTGCCGAGAAGGCAAACGTCCGGCTCCTTCTCCCACAAGGAAGGGCCCAGCCCTGAAAGCTCTTGCTGCTCTTCACGGTGCCTTGGCGCCCTATCTACAGGCACAACAGCACTGGGGATCTGTGCTTTCCCAGAGACGCAACATCTCATGGCGCTCGGCCGCGGCAGAGCCTCTTGCCGAGAAGGCAAACATCCGGCTCCTTCTCCCACAAGGAAGGGCCCAGCCCTGAAAGCTCTTGCTGCTCTTCACCTACCCTTGGAACCCTATCTACAGGCATAATAGCAGTGGGGATCAGTGCTTTCCCAGAGACGCAACATCTCATGGCGCTCGGCCGCAGCAGAGGCTCTTGCCGAAAAGGCAAACGTCCGGCTCCTTCTCCCACAAGGAAGGGCCCAGCCCTGAAAGCTCTTGCTGCTCTTCACGGTGCCTTGGCGCCCTATCTACAGGCACAGCAGCAGTGGGGATCTGTGCTTTCCCAGAGACGCAACATCTCATGGTGCTCGGCCGCGGCAGAGACTCTTGCCGAAAAGGCAAACGTCCGGCTCCTTCTCCCACAAGGAAGGGCCCAGCCCTGAAAGCTCTTGCTGCTCTTCACGGTGCCTTGGCACCCTATCCACAGGCACAGCAGCAGTGGGGATCTGTGCTTTCCCAGAGACGCAACATCTCATGGCGCGCGGCCGCGGCAGAGCCTCTTGCCGAGAAGGCAAACGTCCGGCTCCTTCTCCCACAAGGAAGGGCCCAGCCCTGAAAGCTCTTGCTGCTCTTCACGCTGCCTTGGCGCCCTATCTACAGGCACAGCAGCAGTGGGGATCTGTGCTTTCCCAGAGACGCAACATCTCATGGCGCTCGGCCGCGGCAGAGCCTCTTGCCGAGAAGGCAAACGTCCGGCTCCTTCTCCCACAAGGAAGGGCCCAGCCCTGAAAGCTCTTGCTGCTCTTCACGCTGCCTTGGCGCCCTATCTACAGGCACAGCAGCAGTGGGGATCTGTGCTTTCCCAGAGACGCAACACCTCATGGCGCTCGGCCGCGGCAGAGCCTCTTGCCGAGAAGGCAAACGTCCGGCTCCTTCTCCCACAAGGAAGGGCCCAGCCCTGAAAGCTCTTGCTGCTCTTCACCTACCCTTGGAACCCTATCTACAGGCATAATAGCAGTGGGGATCTGTGCTTTCCCAGAGACGCAACATCTCATGGCGTTCGGCCGCAGCAGAGGCTCTTGCCGAAAAGGCAAACGTCCGGCTCCTTCTCCCACAAGGAAGGGCCCAGCCCTGAAAGCTCTTGCTGCTCTTCACGGTGCCTTGGCGCCCTATCTACAGGCACAGCAGCAGTGGGGATCTGTGCTTTCCCAGAGACGCAACATCTCATGGCGCTCGGCCGCGGCAGAGCCTCTTGCCGAGAAGGCAAACGTCCCGGCTCCTTCTCCCACAAGGAAGGGCCCAGCCCTGAAAGCTCTTGCTGCTCTTCACGGTGCCTTGGCACCCTATCTACAGGCACAGCAGCAGTGGGGATCTGTGCTTTCCCCAGAGACGCAACATCTCATGGCGCTCGTCCGCCGCAGAGCCTCTTGCCGAGAAGGCAAACGTCCGGCTCCTTCTCCCACAAGGAGGGCCCAGCCCTGAAAGCTCTTGCTGCTCTCACGCTGCCTTGGCGCCCTATCTACAGGCACAACAGCAGTGGGGATCTGTGCTTTCCCAAGACGCAACATCTCATGGCGCTCGGCCGCGGCAGAGCCTCTTGCCGAGAAGGGAAACGTCCGGCTCCTTCTCCCACAGGAAGGGCCCAGCCCTGAAAGCTCTTGCTGCTCTTCACGCTGCCTTGGCGCCCTATCTACAGGCACAGCAGCAGTGGGGGATCTGTGCTTTCCCAGAGATGCAACATCTCATGGCGCTCGGCCGCGGCAGAGCCTCTTGCCGAGAAGCAAACGTCCGGCTCCTTCTCCCACAAGGAAGGGCCCAGCCCTGAAAGCTCTTGCTGCCTTCACGTGCCTTGGCGCCCTATCTACAGGCACAATAGCAGTGGGGATCTGTGCTTTCCCAGAGATGCAACATCTCATGGCGCTCGGCCGCGGCAGAGCCTCTTGCCGAGAAGGCAAACGTCCGGCTCCTTCTCCCACAAGGAAGGGCCCAGCCCTGAAAGCTCTTGCTGCTCTTCACGGTGCCTTGGCGCCCTATCTTACAGGCACAACAGCACTGGGGATCCGTGCTTTCCCAGAGACGCAACATCTCATTGAGCTCGTCCGCGGCACAGCCTCTTGCCGAGAAGGCAAACGTCCGGCTCCTTCTCCCACAAGGAAGGGCCCAGCCCTGAAAGCTCTTGCTGCCCTTCACGGTGCCTTGGCGCCCTATCTACAGGCACAATAGCAGTGGGGATCTGTGCTTTCCCAGAGACGCAACATCTCATGGCGCTCGGCCGCGGCAGAGCCTCTTGCCGAGAAGGCAAACGTCCGGCTCCTTCTCCCACAAAGGAAGGGCCCAGCCCTGAAAGCTCTTGCTGCTCTTCACGGTGCCTTGGCGCCCTATCTACAGGCACAGCAGCAGTGGGGATCTGTGCTTTCCCAGAGACGCAACATCTCATGGCGCTCGGCCGCGGCACAACATTGCTGAAGAGGCAATCGTGTGGCTCCTTCTCCCACAAGGAAGGGCCCAGCCCTGAAAGCTCTTGCTGCTCTTCACGGTGCCTTGGCACCCTATCCACAGGCACAACAGCAGTGGGGATCTGTGCTTTCCCAGAGACGCAACATCTCATGGCGCTCGGCCGCGGCAGAGCCTCTTGCCGAGAAGGCAACGTCCGGCTCCTTCTCCCACAAGGAAGGGCCCAGCCCTGAAAGATCTTGCTGCTCTTCACGGTGCCTTGGCGCCCTATCTACAGGCACAACAGCACTGGGGATCTGTGCTTTCCCAGAGACGCAACATCTCATGGTGCTCGGCCGCGGCAGAGCCTCTTGCCGAGAAGGCTAATGTCCGGCTCCTTCTCCCACAAGGAAGGGCCCAGCCCTCAAAGCTCTTGCTGCTCTTCACGGTGCCTTGGCGCCCTATCTACAGGCACAGCAGCAGTGGGGATCTGTGCTTTCCCAGAGATGCTACATCTCATGGTGCTCGGCCGCGGCAGAGCCTCTTGCCGAGAAGGCAAACGTCCGGCTCCTTCTGCCACAAGGAAGGGCCCAGCCCTGAAAGCTCTTGCTGCTCTTCACGGTGCCTTGGCGCCCTATCTACAGGCACAGCAGCAGTGGGGATCTGTGCTTTCCCAGAGACGCAACATCTCATGGCGCTTGGCCGCGGCAGAGCCTCTTGCTGAGAAGGCAAACGTCCGGCTCCTTCTCCCACAAGGAAGGGCCCAGCCCTGAAAGCTCTTGCTGCTCTTCACCTTCCCTTTGGAACCCTATCTACAGGCATAATAGCAGTGGGGATCTGTGCTTTCCCAGAGACGCAACATCTCATGGCGCTCGGCCGCAGCAGAGGCTCTTGCCGAGAAGGCAAACGTCCGGCTCCTTCTCCCACAAGGAAGGGCCCAGCCCTGAAAGCTCTTGCTGCCCTTCACGGTGCCTTGGCGCCCTATCTACATGCACAGCAGCAGTGGGGATCTGTGCTTTCCCAGAGACGCAACATCTCATGGCGCTCGGCCACGGCAGAGCCTCTTGCCGAGAAGGCAAACGTCCGGCTCCTTCTCCCACAAGGAAGGGCCCAGCCCTGAAAGCTCTTGCTGCTCTTCACGGTGCCTTGGCGCCCTATCTACAGGCACAGCAGCAGTGGGGATCTGTGCTTTCCCAGAGACGCAACATCTCATGGTGCTCGTCCGCCGCAGAGCCTCTTGCCGAGAAGGCAAACGTCCGCTCCTTCTCCCACAAGGAAGGGCCCAGCCCTGAAAGCTCTTGCTGCTCTTCACCTACCCTTGGAACCCCATCTACAGGCATAATAGCAGTGGGGATCTGTGCTTTCCCAGAGACGCAACATCTCATGGCGCTCGGCCGCGGCAGAGCCTCTTGCCGAGAAGGCAAACGTCCGGCTCCTTCTCCCACAAGGAAGGGCCCAGCCCTGAAAGCTCTTGCTGCTCTTCACGGTGCCTTGGCGCCCTATCTACAGGCACAGCAGCAGTGGGGATCTGTGCTTTCCCAGAGACGCAACATCTCATGGCGCTCGGCCGCGGCAGAGCCTCTTGCCGAAAAGGCAAACGTCCGGCTCCTTCTCCCACAAGGAAGGGCCCAGCCCTGAAAGCTCTTGCTGCTCTTCACGGTGCCTTGGCGCCCTATCTACAGGCACAGCAGCAGTGGGGATCTGTGCTTTCCCAGAGATGCAACATCTCATGGCGCTCGGCCGCGGCAGACCCTCTTGCCGAGAAGGCAAACATCCGGCTCCTTCTCCCACAAGGAAGGGCCCAGCCCTGAAAGCTCTTGCTGCCCTTCACGGTGCCTTGGCGCCCTATCTACAGGCACAATAGCACTGGGGATCTGTGCTTTCCCAGGGACGCAACATCTCATGGCGCTCGGCCGCGGCAGAGCCTCTTGCCGAGAAGGCAAACGTCCGGCTCCTTCTCCCACAAGGAAGGGCCCAGCCCTGAAAGCTCTTGCTGCTCTTCACGGTGCCTTGGCGCCCTATCTACAGGCACAACAGCACTGGGGTTCTGTGCTTTCCCAGAGACGCAACATCTCATGGCGCTCGGCCGCGGCACAACATTTGCTGAAGAGGCAAACGTCCGGCTCCTTCTCCCACAAGGAAGGGCCCAGCCCTGAAAGCTCTTGCTGCTCTTCACGGTGCCTTGGCACCCTATCTACAGGCACAGCAGCAGTGGGGATCTGTGCTTTCCCAGAGACGCAACACCTCATGGCGCGCGGGCGCGGCAGAGCCTCTTGCCGAGAACGCAAACGTCCGGCTCATTCTCCCACAAGGAAGGGCCCAGCCCTGAAAGCTCTTGCTGCTCTTCACGCTGCCTTGGCGCCCTATCTACAGGCACAACAGCAGTGGGGATCTGTGCTTTCCCAGAGACGCAACATCTCATGGCGCTCGGCCGCGGCAGAGCCTCTTGCCGAGAAGGCAAACGTCCGGCTCCTTCTCCCACAAGGAAGGGCCCAGCCCTGAAACCTCTTGCTGCTCTTCACGCTGCCTTGGCGCCCTATCTACAGGCACAGCAGCAGTGGGGATCTATGCTTTCCCAGAGATGCAACATCTCATGGCGCTCGGCCGCGGCAGAGCCTCTTGCCGAGAAGGCAAACGTCCGGCTCCTTCTCCCACAAGGAAGGGCCCAGCCCTGAAAGCTCTTGCTGCCCTTCACGGTGCCTTGGCGCCCTATCTACAGGCACAATAGCAGTGGGGATCTGTGCTTTCCCAGAGACGCAACATCTCATGGCGCTCGGCCGCGGCAGAGCCTCTTGCCGAGAAGGCAAACGTCCGGCTCCTTCTCCCACAAGAGCCCAGCCCTGAAAGCTCTTGCTGCTCTTCACGGTGCCTTGGCGCCCTATCTACAGGCACAACAGCACTGGGGATCTGTGCTTTCCCAGAGACGCAACATCTCATGGCGCTCGGCTGCGGCACAACATTTGCTGAAGAGGCAAACGTGTGGCTCCTTCTCCCACAAGGAAGGGCCCAGCCCTGAAAGCTCTTGCTGCTCTTCACGGTGCCTTGGCACCCTATCCACAGGCACAGCAGCACTGGGGATCTGTGCTTTCCCAGAGACGCAACATCTCATGGCGCTCGGCCGCGGCAGAGCCTCTTGCCGAGAAGGCAAACGTCCGGCTCCTTCTCCCACAAGGAAGGGCCCAGCCCTGAAAGCTCTTGCTGCTCTTCACGGTGCCTTGGCGCCCTATCTACAGGCACAGCAGCAGTGGGGATCTGTGCTTTCCCAGAGACGCAACATCTCATGGCGCTCGGCCGCGGCAGAGCCTCTTGCCGAGAAGGCAAACGTCCGGCTCCTTCTCCCACAAGGAAGGGCCCAGCCCTGAAAGCTCTTGCTGCTCTTCACGGTGCCTTGGCGCCCTATCTACAGGCACAACAGCACTGGGGATCTGTGCTTTCCCAGAGACGCAACATCTCATGGCGCTCGGCCGCGGCACAACATTTGCTGAAGAGGCAAACGTGTGGCTCCTTCTCCCACAAGGAAGGGCCCAGCCCTGAAAGCTCTTGCTGCTCTTCACGGTGCCTTGGCACCCTATCCACAGGCACAGCAGCACTGGGGATCTGTGCTTTCCCAGAGACGCAACATCTCATGGCGCTCGGCCGCGGCAGAGCCTCTTGCCGAGAAGGCAAACGTCCGGCTCCTTCTCCCACAAGGAAGGGCCCAGCCCTGAAAGCTCTTGCTGCTCTTCACGGTGCCTTGGCGCCCTATCTACAGGCACAACAGCACTGGGGATCTGTGCTTTCCCAGAGACGCAACATCTCATGGCGCTCGGCCGCAGCAGAGGCTCTTGCCGAAAAGGCAAACGTCCGGCTCCTTCTCCCACAAGGAAGGGCCCAGCCCTGAAAGCTCTTGCTGCTCTTCACGGTGCCTTGGCGCCCTATCTACAGGCACAGCAGCAGTGGGGATCTGTGCTTTCCCAGAGATGCAACATCTCATGGCGCTCGGCCGCGGCAGACCCTCTTGCCGAGAAGGCAAACATCCGGCTCCTTCTCCCACAAGGAAGGGCCCAGCCCTCAAAGCTCTTGCTGCCCTTCACGGTGCCTTGGCGCCCTATCTACAGGCACAATAGCACTGGGGATCTGTGCTTTCCCAGGGACGCAACATCTCATGGCGCTCGGCCGCGGCAGAGCCTCTTGCCGAGAAGGCAAACGTCCGGCTCCTTCTCCCACAAGGAAGGGCCCAGCCCTGAAAGCTCTTGCTGCTCTTCACGGTGCCTTGGCGCCCTATCTACAGGCACAACAGCACTGGGGATCTGTGCTTTCCCAGAGACGCAACATCTCATGGCGCTCGGCCGCGGCACAACATTTGCTGAAGAGGCAAACGTCCGGCTCCTTCTCCCACAAGGAAGGGCCCAGCCCTGAAAGCTCTTGCTGCTCTTCACGGTGCCTTGGCACCCTATCTACAGGCACAGCAGCAGTGGGGATCTGTGCTTTCCCAGAGACGCAACATCTCATGGCGCTTGGCCGCGGCAGAGCCTCTTGCCGAGAAGGCAAACGTCCGGCTCCTTCTCCCACAAGGAAGGGCCCAGCCCTGAAAGATCTTGCTGTTCTTCACGGTGCCTTGGCGCCCTATCTACAGGCACAAAAGCACTGGGGATCTGTGTTTTCCCAGAGACGCAACATCTCATGGTGCTCGGCCGCGGCAGAGCCTCTTGCCGAAAAGGCAAACGTCCGGCTCCTTCTCCCACAAGGAAGGGCCCAGCCCTGAAAGCTCTTGCTGCTCTTCACGGTGCCTTGGCGCCCTATCTACAGGCACAGCAGCAGTGGGGATCTGTGCTTTCCCAGAGACGCAACATCTCATGGCGCTCGGCCGCAGCACAACATTTGCTGAAAAGGCAAACGTCCGGCTCCTTCTCCCACAAGGAAGGGCCCAGCCCTGAAAGCTCTTGCTGCTCTTCACGGTGCCTTGGCGCCCTATCTACAGGCACAGCAGCAGTGGGGATCTGTGCTTTCCCAGAGACGCAACATCTCATGGCGCTCGGACGCGGCAGAGCCTCTTGCCGAGAAGGCAAACGTCCGGCTCCTTCTCCCACAAGGAAGGGCCCAGCCCTGAAAGCTCTTGCTGCTCTTCACGGTGCCTTGGCGCCCTATCTACAGGCACAACAGCAGTGGGGATCTGTGCTTTCCCAGAGACGCAACATCTCATGGCGCTCGGCCGCGGCACAACATTTGCTGAAGAGGCAAACGTCCGGCTCCTTCTCCCACAAGGAAGGGCCCAGCCCTGAAAGCTCTTGCTGCTCTTCACGGTGCCTTGGCGCCCTATCTACAGGCACAACAGCACTGGGGATCTGTGCTTTCCCAGAGACGCAACATCTCATGGCGCTCGGCCGCAGCACAACATTTGCTGAAAAGGCAAACATCCGGCTCCTTCTCCCACAAGGAAGGGCCCAGCCCTGAAAGCTCTTGCTGCTCTTCACGGTGCCTTGGCACCCTATCCACAGGCACAGCAGCAGTGGGGATCTGTGCTTTCCCAGAGACGCAACACCTCATGGCGCGCGGCCGCGGCAGAGCCTCTTGCCGAGAAGGCAAACGTCCGGCTCCTTCTCCCACAAGGAAGGGCCCAGCCCTGAAAGGTCTTGCTGCTCTTCACGGTGCCTTGGCACCCTATCCACAGGCACAGCAGCAGTGGGGATCTGTGCTTTCCCAGAGACGCAACACCTCATGGCGCGCGGCCGCGGCAGAGCCTCTTGCCGAGAAGGCAAACGTCCGGCTCCTTCACCCACAAGGAAGGGCCCAGCCCTGAAAGCTCTTGCTGCTCTTCACGGTGCCTTGGCGCCCTATCTACAGGCACAACAGCAGTGGGGATCTGTGCTTTCCCAGAGACGCAACATCTCATGGCGCTCGGCCGCGGCAGAGCCTCTTGCCGAGAAGGCAAACGTCCGGCTCCTTCTCCCACAAGGAAGGGCCCAGCCCTGAAAGCTCTTGCTGCCCTTCACGGTGCCTTGGCGCCCTATCTACAGGCACAATAGCAGTGGGGATCTGTGCTTTCCCAGAGACGCAACATCTCATGGCGCTCGGCCGCGGCAGAGCCTCTTGCCGAGAAGGCAAACGTCCGGCTCCTTCTCCCACAAGGAAGGGCCCAGCCCTGAAAGATCTTGCTGCTCTTCACGGTGCCTTGGCGCCCTATCTACATGCACAACAGCACTGGGGATCTGTGCTTTCCCAGAGACGCAACATCTCATGGCGCTCGGCCGCGGCTCAACATTTGCTGAAGAGGCAAACGTCCGGCTCCTTCTCCCACAAGGAAGGGCCCAGCCCTGAAAGCTCTTGCTGCTCTTCACGGTGCCTTGGCACCCTATCTACAGGCACAGCAGCAGTGGGGATCTGTGCTTTCCCAGAGACGCAACATCTCATGGCGCTTGGCCGCGGCAGAGCCTCTTGCCGAGAAGGCAAACGTCCGGCTCCTTCTCCCACAAGGAAGGGCCCAGCCCTGAAAGATCTTGCTGTTCTTCACGGTGCCTTGGCGCCCTATCTACAGGCACAAAAGCACTGGGGATCTGTGTTTTCCCAGAGACGCAACATCTCATGGTGCTCGGCCGCGGCAGAGCCTCTTGCCGAAAAGGCAAACGTCCGGCTCCTTCTCCCACAAGGAAGGGCCCAGCCCTGAAAGCTCTTGCTGCTCTTCACGGTGCCTTGGCGCCCTATCTACAGGCACAGCAGCAGTGGGGATCTGTGCTTTCCCAGAGACGCAACATCTCATGGCGCTCGGCCGCAGCACAACATTTGCTGAAAAGGCAAACGTCCGGCTCCTTCTCCCACAAGGAAGGGCCCAGCCCTGAAAGCTCTTGCTGCTCTTCACGGTGCCTTGGCGCCCTATCTACAGGCACAGCAGCAGTGGGGATCTGTGCTTTCCCAGAGACGCAACATCTCATGGCGCTCGGACGCGGCAGAGCCTCTTGCCGAGAAGGCAAACGTCCGGCTCCTTCTCCCACAAGGAAGGGCCCAGCCCTGAAAGCTCTTGCTGCTCTTCACGGTGCCTTGGCGCCCTATCTACAGGCACAACAGCAGTGGGGATCTGTGCTTTCCCAGAGACGCAACATCTCATGGCGCTCGGCCGCGGCACAACATTTGCTGAAGAGGCAAACGTCCGGCTCCTTCTCCCACAAGGAAGGGCCCAGCCCTGAAAGCTCTTGCTGCTCTTCACGGTGCCTTGGCGCCCTATCTACAGGCACAGCAGCAGTGGGGATCTGTGCTTTCCCAGAGATGCTACATCTCATGGTGCTCGGCCGCGGCAGAGCCTCTTGCCGAGAAGGCAAACGTCCGGCTCCTTCTCCCACAAGGAAGGGCCCAGCCCTGAAAGCTCTTGCTGCTCTTCACGGTGCCTTGGCGCCCTATCTACAGGCACAGCAGCAGTGGGGATCTGTGCTTTCCCAGAGACGCAACATCTCATGGCGCTCGGCCGCGGCAGAGCCTCTTGCCGAGAAGGCAAACGTCCGGCTCCTTCTCCCACAAGGAAGGGCCCAGCCCTGAAAGCTCTTGCTGCTCTTCACGGTGCCTTGGCGCCCTATCTACAGGCACAGCAGCAGTGGGGATCTGTGCTTTCCCAGAGATGCAACATCTCATGGCGCTCGGCCGCGGCAGACCCTCTTGCCGAGAAGGCAAACATCCGGCTCCTTCTCCCACAAGGAAGGGCCCAGCCCTCAAAGCTCTTGCTGCCCTTCACGGTGCCTTGGCGCCCTATCTACAGGCACAATAGCACTGGGGATCTGTGCTTTCCCAGGGACGCAACATCTCATGGCGCTCGGCCGCGGCAGAGCCTCTTGCCGAGAAGGCAAACGTCCGGCTCCTTCTCCCACAAGGAAGGGCCCAGCCCTGAAAGCTCTTGCTGATCTTCACCTACCCTTGGAACCCTATCTACAGGCACAACAGCACTGGGGTTCTGTGCTTTCCCAGAGACGCAACATCTCATGGCGCTCGGCCGCGGCACAACATTTGCTGAAGAGGCAAACGTCCGGCTCCTTCTCCCACAAGGAAGGGCCCAGCCCTGAAAGCTCTTGCTGCTCTTCACGGTGCCTTGGCACCCTATCTACAGGCACAGCAGCAGTGGGGATCTGTGCTTTCCCAGAGACGCAACACCTCATGGCGCGCGGGCGCGGCAGAGCCTCTTGCCGAGAACGCAAACGTCCGGCTCCTTCTCCCACAAGGAAGGGCCCAGCCCTGAAAGCTCTTGCTGCTCTTCACGCTGCCTTGGCGCCCTATCTACAGGCACAACAGCAGTGGGGATCTGTGCTTTCCCAGAGACGCAACATCTCATGGCGCTCGGCCGCGGCAGAGCCTCTTGCCGAGAAGGCAAACGTCCGGCTCCTTCTCCCACAAGGAAGGGCCCAGCCCTCAAAGCTCTTGCTGCTCTTCACGCTGCCTTGGCGCCCTATCTACAGGCACAGCAGCAGTGGGGATCTATGCTTTCCCAGAGATGCAACATCTCATGGCGCTCGGCCGCGGCAGAGCCTCTTGCCGAGAAGGCAAACGTCCGGCTCCTTCTCCCACAAGGAAGGGCCCAGCCCTGAAAGCTCTTGCTGCCCTTCACGGTGCCTTGGCGCCCTATCTACAGGCACAATAGCAGTGGGGATCTGTGCTTTCCCAGAGACGCAACATCTCATGGCGCTCGGCCGCGGCAGAGCCTCTTGCCGAGAAGGCAAACGTCCGGCTCCTTCTCCCACAAGAGCCCAGCCCTGAAAGCTCTTGCTGCTCTTCACGGTGCCTTGGCGCCCTATCTACAGGCACAACAGCACTGGGGATCTGTGCTTTCCCAGAGACGCAACATCTCATGGCGCTCGGCCGCGGCACAACATTTGCTGAAGAGGCAAAAGTGTGGCTCCTTCTCCCACAAGGAAGGGCCCAGCCCTGAAAGCTCTTGCTGCTCTTCACGGTGCCTTGGCACCCTATCCACAGGCACAGCAGCACTGGGGATCTATGCTTTCCCAGAGACGCAACATCTCATGGCGCTCGGCCGCGGCAGAGCCTCTTGCCGAGAAGGCAAACGTCCGGCTCCTTCTCCCACAAGGAAGGGCCCAGCCCTGAAAGCTCTTGCTGCTCTTCACGGTGCCTTGGCGCCCTATCTACAGGCACAGCAGCAGTGGGGATCTGTGCTTTCCCAGAGACGCAACATCTCATGGCGCTCGGCCGCGGCAGAGCCTCTTGCCGAGAAGGCAAACGTCCGGCTCCTTCTCCCACAAGGAAGGGCCCAGCCCTGAAAGCTCTTGCTGCTCTTCACGGTGCCTTGGCGCCCTATCTACAGGCACAACAGCCTGGGGATCTGTGCTTTCCCAGAGACGCAACATCTCATGGCGCTCGGCCGCGGCACAACATTTGCTGAAGAGGCAAACGTGTGGCTCCTTCTCCCACAAGGAAGGGCCCAGCCCTGAAAGCTCTTGCTGCTCTTCACGGTGCCTTGGCACCCTATCCACAGGCACAGCAGCACTGGGGATCTGTGCTTTCCCAGAGACGCAACATCTCATGGCGCTCGGCCGCGGCAGAGCCTCTTGCCGAGAAGGCAAACGTCCGGCTCCTTCTCCCACAAGGAAGGGCCCAGCCCTGAAAGCTCTTGCTGCTCTTCACGGTGCCTTGGCGCCCTATCTACAGGCACAACAGCACTGGGGATCTGTGCTTTCCCAGAGACGCAACATCTCATGGCGCTCGGCCGCAGCAGAGGCTCTTGCCGAAAAGGCAAACGTCCGGCTCCTTCTCCCACAAGGAAGGGCCCAGCCCTGAAAGCTCTTGCTGCTCTTCACGGTGCCTTGGCGCCCTATCTACAGGCACAGCAGCAGTGGGGATCTGTGCTTTCCCAGAGATGCAACATCTCATGGCGCTCGGCCGCGGCAGACCCTCTTGCCGAGAAGGCAAACATCCGGCTCCTTCTCCCACAAGGAAGGGCCCAGCCCTCAAAGCTCTTGCTGCCCTTCACGGTGCCTTGGCGCCCTATCTACAGGCACAATAGCACTGGGGATCTGTGCTTTCCCAGGGACGCAACATCTCATGGCGCTCGGCCGCGGCAGAGCCTCTTGCCGAGAAGGCAAACGTCCGGCTCCTTCTCCCACAAGGAAGGGCCCAGCCCTGAAAGCTCTTGCTGCTCTTCACGGTGCCTTGGCGCCCTATCTACAGGCACAACAGCACTGGGGATCTGTGCTTTCCCAGAGACGCAACATCTCATGGCGCTCGGCCGCGGCACAACATTTGCTGAAGAGGCAAACGTCCGGCTCCTTCTCCCACAAGGAAGGGCCCAGCCCTGAAAGCTCTTGCTGCTCTTCACGGTGCCTTGGCACCCTATCTACAGGCACAGCAGCAGTGGGGATCTGTGCTTTCCCAGAGACGCAACATCTCATGGCGCTTGGCCGCGGCAGAGCCTCTTGCCGAGAAGGCAAACGTCCGGCTCCTTCTCCCACAAGGAAGGGCCCAGCCCTGAAAGATCTTGCTGTTCTTCACGGTGCCTTGGCGCCCTATCTACAGGCACAAAAGCACTGGGGATCTGTGTTTTCCCAGAGACGCAACATCTCATGGTGCTCGGCCGCGGCAGAGCCTCTTGCCGAAAAGGCAAACGTCCGGCTCCTTCTCCCACAAGGAAGGGCCCAGCCCTGAAAGCTCTTGCTGCTCTTCACGGTGCCTTGGCGCCCTATCTACAGGCACAGCAGCAGTGGGGATCTGTGCTTTCCCAGAGACGCAACATCTCATGGCGCTCGGCCGCAGCACAACATTTGCTGAAAAGGCAAACGTCCGGCTCCTTCTCCCACAAGGAAGGGCCCAGCCCTGAAAGCTCTTGCTGCTCTTCACGGTGCCTTGGCGCCCTATCTACAGGCACAGCAGCAGTGGGGATCTGTGCTTTCCCAGAGACGCAACATCTCATGGCGCTCGGACGCGGCAGAGCCTCTTGCCGAGAAGGCAAACGTCCGGCTCCTTCTCCCACAAGGAAGGGCCCAGCCCTGAAAGCTCTTGCTGCTCTTCACGGTGCCTTGGCGCCCTATCTACAGGCACAACAGCAGTGGGGATCTGTGCTTTCCCAGAGACGCAACATCTCATGGCGCTCGGCCGCGGCACAACATTTGCTGAAGAGGCAAACGTCCGGCTCCTTCTCCCACAAGGAAGGGCCCAGCCCTGAAAGCTCTTGCTGCTCTTCACGGTGCCTTGGCGCCCTATCTACAGGCACAGCAGCAGTGGGGATCTGTGCTTTCCCAGAGATGCTACATCTCATGGTGCTCGGCCGCGGCAGAGCCACTTGCCGAGAAGGCAAACGTCCGGCTCCTTCTCCCACAAGGAAGGGCCCAGCCCTGAAAGCTCTTGCTGCTCTTCACGGTGCCTTGGCGCCCTATCTACAGGCACAGCAGCAGTGGGGATCTGTGCTTTCCCAGAGACGCAACATCTCATGGCGCTCGGCCGCAGCACAACATTTGCTGAAAAGGCAAACATCCGGCTCCTTCTCCCACAAGGAAGGGCCCAGCCCTGAAAGCTCTTGCTGCTCTTCACGGTGCCTTGGCACCCTATCCACAGGCACAGCAGCAGTGGGGATCTGTGCTTTCCCAGAGACGCAACACCTCATGGCGCGCGGCCGCGGCAGAGCCTCTTGCCGAGAAGGCAAACGTCCGGCTCCTTCTCCCACAAGGAAGGGCCCAGCCCTGAAAGGTCTTGCTGCTCTTCACGGTGCCTTGGCACCCTATCCACAGGCACAGCAGCAGTGGGGATCTGTGCTTTCCCAGAGACGCAACACCTCATGGCGCGCGGCCGCGGCAGAGCCTCTTGCCGAGAAGGCAAACGTCCGGCTCCTTCACCCACAAGGAAGGGCCCAGCCCTGAAAGCTCTTGCTGCTCTTCACGGTGCCTTGGCGCCCTATCTACAGGCACAACAGCAGTGGGGATCTGTGCTTTCCCAGAGACGCAACATCTCATGGCGCTCGGCCGCGGCAGAGCCTCTTGCCGAGAAGGCAAACGTCCGGCTCCTTCTCCCACAAGGAAGGGCCCAGCCCTGAAAGCTCTTGCTGCCCTTCACGGTGCCTTGGCGCCCTATCTACAGGCACAATAGCAGTGGGGATCTGTGCTTTCCCAGAGACGCAACATCTCATGGCGCTCGGCCGCGGCAGAGCCTCTTGCCGAGAAGGCAAACGTCCGGCTCCTTCTCCCACAAGGAAGGGCCCAGCCCTGAAAGATCTTGCTGCTCTTCACGGTGCCTTGGCGCCCTATCTACATGCACAACAGCACTGGGGATCTGTGCTTTCCCAGAGACGCAACATCTCATGGCGCTCGGCCGCGGCTCAACATTTGCTGAAGAGGCAAACGTCCGGCTCCTTCTCCCACAAGGAAGGGCCCAGCCCTGAAAGCTCTTGCTGCTCTTCACGGTGCCTTGGCACCCTATCTACAGGCACAGCAGCAGTGGGGATCTGTGCTTTCCCAGAGACGCAACATCTCATGGCGCTTGGCCGCGGCAGAGCCTCTTGCCGAGAAGGCAAACGTCCGGCTCCTTCTCCCACAAGGAAGGGCCCAGCCCTGAAAGATCTTGCTGTTCTTCACGGTGCCTTGGCGCCCTATCTACAGGCACAAAAGCACTGGGGATCTGTGTTTTCCCAGAGACGCAACATCTCATGGTGCTCGGCCGCGGCAGAGCCTCTTGCCGAAAAGGCAAACGTCCGGCTCCTTCTCCCACAAGGAAGGGCCCAGCCCTGAAAGCTCTTGCTGCTCTTCACGGTGCCTTGGCGCCCTATCTACAGGCACAGCAGCAGTGGGGATCTGTGCTTTCCCAGAGACGCAACATCTCATGGCGCTCGGCCGCAGCACAACATTTGCTGAAAAGGCAAACGTCCGGCTCCTTCTCCCACAAGGAAGGGCCCAGCCCTGAAAGCTCTTGCTGCTCTTCACGGTGCCTTGGCGCCCTATCTACAGGCACAGCAGCAGTGGGGATCTGTGCTTTCCCAGAGACGCAACATCTCATGGCGCTCGGACGCGGCAGAGCCTCTTGCCGAGAAGGCAAACGTCCGGCTCCTTCTCCCACAAGGAAGGGCCCAGCCCTGAAAGCTCTTGCTGCTCTTCACGGTGCCTTGGCGCCCTATCTACAGGCACAACAGCAGTGGGGATCTGTGCTTTCCCAGAGACGCAACATCTCATGGCGCTCGGCCGCGGCACAACATTTGCTGAAGAGGCAAACGTCCGGCTCCTTCTCCCACAAGGAAGGGCCCAGCCCTGAAAGCTCTTGCTGCTCTTCACGGTGCCTTGGCGCCCTATCTACAGGCACAGCAGCAGTGGGGATCTGTGCTTTCCCAGAGATGCTACATCTCATGGTGCTCGGCCGCGGCAGAGCCTCTTGCCGAGAAGGCAAACGTCCGGCTCCTTCTCCCACAAGGAAGGGCCCAGCCCTGAAAGCTCTTGCTGCTCTTCACGGTGCCTTGGCGCCCTATCTACAGGCACAGCAGCAGTGGGGATCTGTGCTTTCCCAGAGACGCAACATCTCATGGCGCTCGGCCGCAGCACAACATTTGCTGAAAAGGCAAACATCCGGCTCCTTCTCCCACAAGGAAGGGCCCAGCCCTGAAAGCTCTTGCTGCTCTTCACGGTGCCTTGGCACCCTATCCACAGGCACAGCAGCAGTGGGGATCTGTGCTTTCCCAGAGACGCAACACCTCATGGCGCGCGGCCGCGGCAGAGCCTCTTGCCGAGAAGGCAAACGTCCGGCTCCTTCTCCCACAAGGAAGGGCCCAGCCCTGAAAGGTCTTGCTGCTCTTCACGGTGCCTTGGCACCCTATCCACAGGCACAGCAGCAGTGGGGATCTGTGCTTTCCCAGAGACGCAACACCTCATGGCGCGCGGCCGCGGCAGAGCCTCTTGCCGAGAAGGCAAACGTCCGGCTCCTTCACCCACAAGGAAGGGCCCAGCCCTGAAAGCTCTTGCTGCTCTTCACGGTGCCTTGGCGCCCTATCTACAGGCACAACAGCAGTGGGGATCTGTGCTTTCCCAGAGACGCAACATCTCATGGCGCTCGGCCGCGGCAGAGCCTCTTGCCGAGAAGGCAAACGTCCGGCTCCTTCTCCCACAAGGAAGGGCCCAGCCCTGAAAGCTCTTGCTGCCCTTCACGGTGCCTTGGCGCCCTATCTACAGGCACAATAGCAGTGGGGATCTGTGCTTTCCCAGAGACGCAACATCTCATGGCGCTCGGCCGCGGCAGAGCCTCTTGCCGAGAAGGCAAACGTCCGGCTCCTTCTCCCACAAGGAAGGGCCCAGCCCTGAAAGATCTTGCTGCTCTTCACGGTGCCTTGGCGCCCTATCTACATGCACAACAGCACTGGGGATCTGTGCTTTCCCAGAGACGCAACATCTCATGGCGCTCGGCCGCGGCTCAACATTTGCTGAAGAGGCAAACGTCCGGCTCCTTCTCCCACAAGGAAGGGCCCAGCCCTGAAAGCTCTTGCTGCTCTTCACGGTGCCTTGGCACCCTATCTACAGGCACAGCAGCAGTGGGATTCTGTGCTTTCCCAGAGACGCAACATCTCATGGCGCTCGGCCGCGGCAGAGCCTCTTGCGGAAAAGGCAAACGTCCGGCTCCTTCTCCCACAAGGAAGGGCCCAGCCCTGAAAGCTCTTGCTGCTCTTCACCTACCCTTGGAACCCTATCTACAGGCATAATAGCAGTGGGGATCTGTGCTTTCCCAGAGACGCAACATCTCATGGCGCTCGGCCGCAGCAGAGCCTCTACCCGAAACGGCAAACGTCCGGCTCCTTCTCCCACAAGGAAGGGCCCAGCCCTCAAAGCTCTTGCTGCTCTTCACGGTGCCTTGGCGCCCTATCTACAGGCACAACAGCACTGGGGATCTGTGCTTTCCCAGAGACGCAACATCTCATGGCGTTCGGCCGCGGCAGAGGCTCTTGCCGAGAAGGCAAACGTCCGGCTCCTTCTCCCACAAGGAAGGGCCCAGCCCTGAAAGATCTTGCTGCTCTTCACGGTGCCTTGGCGCACTATCTACAGGCACAACAGCACTGGGGATCTGTGCTTTCGCAGAGACGCAACATCTCATGTCGCTCGGCCGCGGCACGACATTTGCTGAAGAGGCAAACGTCCGGCTCCTTCTCCCCCAAGGAAGGGCCCAGCCCTGAAAGCTCTTGCTGCTCTTCACGCTGCCTTGGCGCCCTATCTACAGGCACAGCAGCAGTGGGGATCTGTGCTTTCCCAGAGACGCAACATCTCATGGCGCTCGGCCGCAGCACAACATTTGCTGAAAAGGCAAACATCCGGCTCCTTCTCCCACAAGGAAGGGCCCAGCCCTGAAAGCTCTTGCTGCTCTTCACGGTGCCTTGGCGCCCTATCTACAGGCACAGCAGCAGTGGGGATCTGTGCTTTCCCAGAGACGCAACATCTCATGGCGCTCGGCCGCGGCAGAGCCTCTTGCCGAGAAGGCAAACGTCCGGCTCCTTCTCCCACAAGGAAGGGCCCAGCCCTGAAAGCTCTTGCTGCTCTTCACGGTGCCTTGGCGCCCTATCTACAGGCACAACAGCAGTGGGGATCTGTGCTTTCCCAGAGACGCAACATCTCATGGCGCTCGGCCGCGGCACAACATTTGCTGAAGAGGCAAACGTCCGGCTCCTTCTCCCACAAGGAAGGGCCCAGCCCTGAAAGCTCTTGCTGCTCTTCACGGTGCCTTGGCGCCCTATCTACAGGCACAGCAGCAGTGGGGATCTGTGCTTTCCCAGAGATGCTACATCTCATGGTGCTCGGCCGCGGCAGAGCCTCTTGCCGAGAAGGCAAACGTCCGGCTCCTTCTCCCACAAGGAAGGGCCCAGCCCTGAAAGCTCTTGCTGCTCTTCACGGTGCCTTGGCGCCCTATCTACAGGCACAGCAGCAGTGGGGATCTGTGCTTTCCCAGAGACGCAACATCTCATGGCGCTCGGCCGCAGCACAACATTTGCTGAAAAGGCAAACATCCGGCTCCTTCTCCCACAAGGAAGGGCCCAGCCCTGAAAGCTCTTGCTGCTCTTCACGGTGCCTTGGCACCCTATCCACAGGCACAGCAGCAGTGGGGATCTGTGCTTTCCCAGAGACGCAACACCTCATGGCGCGCGGCCGCGGCAGAGCCTCTTGCCGAGAAGGCAAACGTCCGGCTCCTTCTCCCACAAGGAAGGGCCCAGCCCTGAAAGGTCTTGCTGCTCTTCACGGTGCCTTGGCACCCTATCCACAGGCACAGCAGCAGTGGGGATCTGTGCTTTCCCAGAGACGCAACACCTCATGGCGCGCGGCCGCGGCAGAGCCTCTTGCCGAGAAGGCAAACGTCCGGCTCCTTCACCCACAAGGAAGGGCCCAGCCCTGAAAGCTCTTGCTGCTCTTCACGGTGCCTTGGCGCCCTATCTACAGGCACAACAGCAGTGGGGATCTGTGCTTTCCCAGAGACGCAACATCTCATGGCGCTCGGCCGCGGCAGAGCCTCTTGCCGAGAAGGCAAACGTCCGGCTCCTTCTCCCACAAGGAAGGGCCCAGCCCTGAAAGCTCTTGCTG
Source organism: Harpia harpyja (assembly GCF_026419915.1). Classification (NCBI taxonomy): domain Eukaryota; kingdom Metazoa; phylum Chordata; class Aves; order Accipitriformes; family Accipitridae; genus Harpia; species Harpia harpyja. Next base: position 23,751,715 of record NC_068947.1, on the reverse strand, counting down.
CCCTTCACGGTGCCTTGGCGCCCTATCTACAGGCACAATAGCAGTGGGGATCTGTGCTTTCCCAGAGACGCAACATCTCATGGCGCTCGGCCGCGGCAGAGCCTCTTGCCGAGAAGGCAAACGTCCGGCTCCTTCTCCCACAAGGAAGGGCCCAGCCCTGAAAGATCTTGCTGCTCTTCACGGTGCCTTGGCGCCCTATCTACATGCACAACAGCACTGGGGATCTGTGCTTTCCCAGAGACGCAACATCTCATGGCGCTCGGCCGCGGCTCAACATTTGCTGAAGAGGCAAACGTCCGGCTCCTTCTCCCACAAGGAAGGGCCCAGCCCTGAAAGCTCTTGCTGCTCTTCACGGTGCCTTGGCACCCTATCTACAGGCACAGCAGCAGTGGGGATCTGTGCTTTCCCAGAGACGCAACATCTCATGGCGCTTGGCCGCGGCAGAGCCTCTTGCCGAGAAGGCAAACGTCCGGCTCCTTCTCCCACAAGGAAGGGCCCAGCCCTGAAAGATCTTGCTGTTCTTCACGGTGCCTTGGCGCCCTATCTACAGGCACAAAAGCACTGGGGATCTGTGTTTTCCCAGAGACGCAACATCTCATGGTGCTCGGCCGCGGCAGAGCCTCTTGCCGAAAAGGCAAACGTCCGGCTCCTTCTCCCACAAGGAAGGGCCCAGCCCTGAAAGCTCTTGCTGCTCTTCACGGTGCCTTGGCGCCCTATCTACAGGCACAGCAGCAGTGGGGATCTGTGCTTTCCCAGAGACGCAACATCTCATGGCGCTCGGCCGCAGCACAACATTTGCTGAAAAGGCAAACGTCCGGCTCCTTCTCCCACAAGGAAGGGCCCAGCCCTGAAAGCTCTTGCTGCTCTTCACGGTGCCTTGGCGCCCTATCTACAGGCACAGCAGCAGTGGGGATCTGTGCTTTCCCAGAGACGCAACATCTCATGGCGCTCGGACGCGGCAGAGCCTCTTGCCGAGAAGGCAAACGTCCGGCTCCTTCTCCCACAAGGAAGGGCCCAGCCCTGAAAGCTCTTGCTGCTCTTCACGGTGCCTTGGCGCCCTATCTACAGGCACAACAGCAGTGGGGATCTGTGCTTTCCCAGAGACGCAACATCTCATGGCGCTCGGCCGCGGCACAACATTTGCTGAAGAGGCAAACGTCCGGCTCCTTCTCCCACAAGGAAGGGCCCAGCCCTGAAAGCTCTTGCTGCTCTTCACGGTGCCTTGGCGCCCTATCTACAGGCACAGCAGCAGTGGGGATCTGTGCTTTCCCAGAGATGCTACATCTCATGGTGCTCGGCCGCGGCAGAGCCTCTTGCCGAGAAGGCAAACGTCCGGCTCCTTCTCCCACAAGGAAGGGCCCAGCCCTGAAAGCTCTTGCTGCTCTTCACGGTGCCTTGGCGCCCTATCTACAGGCACAGCAGCAGTGGGGATCTGTGCTTTCCCAGAGACGCAACATCTCATGGCGCTCGGCCGCAGCACAACATTTGCTGAAAAGGCAAACATCCGGCTCCTTCTCCCACAAGGAAGGGCCCAGCCCTGAAAGCTCTTGCTGCTCTTCACGGTGCCTTGGCACCCTATCCACAGGCACAGCAGCAGTGGGGATCTGTGCTTTCCCAGAGACGCAACACCTCATGGCGCGCGGCCGCGGCAGAGCCTCTTGCCGAGAAGGCAAACGTCCGGCTCCTTCTCCCACAAGGAAGGGCCCAGCCCTGAAAGGTCTTGCTGCTCTTCACGGTGCCTTGGCACCCTATCCACAGGCACAGCAGCAGTGGGGATCTGTGCTTTCCCAGAGACGCAACACCTCATGGCGCGCGGCCGCGGCAGAGCCTCTTGCCGAGAAGGCAAACGTCCGGCTCCTTCACCCACAAGGAAGGGCCCAGCCCTGAAAGCTCTTGCTGCTCTTCACGGTGCCTTGGCGCCCTATCTACAGGCACAACAGCAGTGGGGATCTGTGCTTTCCCAGAGACGCAACATCTCATGGCGCTCGGCCGCGGCAGAGCCTCTTGCCGAGAAGGCAAACGTCCGGCTCCTTCTCCCACAAGGAAGGGCCCAGCCCTGAAAGCTCTTGCTGCCCTTCACGGTGCCTTGGCGCCCTATCTACAGGCACAATAGCAGTGGGGATCTGTGCTTTCCCAGAGACGCAACATCTCATGGCGCTCGGCCGCGGCAGAGCCTCTTGCCGAGAAGGCAAACGTCCGGCTCCTTCTCCCACAAGGAAGGGCCCAGCCCTGAAAGATCTTGCTGCTCTTCACGGTGCCTTGGCGCCCTATCTACATGCACAACAGCACTGGGGATCTGTGCTTTCCCAGAGACGCAACATCTCATGGCGCTCGGCCGCGGCTCAACATTTGCTGAAGAGGCAAACGTCCGGCTCCTTCTCCCACAAGGAAGGGCCCAGCCCTGAAAGCTCTTGCTGCTCTTCACGGTGCCTTGGCACCCTATCTACAGGCACAGCAGCAGTGGGATTCTGTGCTTTCCCAGAGACGCAACATCTCATGGCGCTCGGCCGCGGCAGAGCCTCTTGCGGAAAAGGCAAACGTCCGGCTCCTTCTCCCACAAGGAAGGGCCCAGCCCTGAAAGCTCTTGCTGCTCTTCACCTACCCTTGGAACCCTATCTACAGGCATAATAGCAGTGGGGATCTGTGCTTTCCCAGAGACGCAACATCTCATGGCGCTCGGCCGCAGCAGAGCCTCTACCCGAAACGGCAAACGTCCGGCTCCTTCTCCCACAAGGAAGGGCCCAGCCCTCAAAGCTCTTGCTGCTCTTCACGGTGCCTTGGCGCCCTATCTACAGGCACAACAGCACTGGGGATCTGTGCTTTCCCAGAGACGCAACATCTCATGGCGTTCGGCCGCGGCAGAGGCTCTTGCCGAGAAGGCAAACGTCCGGCTCCTTCTCCCACAAGGAAGGGCCCAGCCCTGAAAGATCTTGCTGCTCTTCACGGTGCCTTGGCGCACTATCTACAGGCACAACAGCACTGGGGATCTGTGCTTTCGCAGAGACGCAACATCTCATGTCGCTCGGCCGCGGCACGACATTTGCTGAAGAGGCAAACGTCCGGCTCCTTCTCCCCCAAGGAAGGGCCCAGCCCTGAAAGCTCTTGCTGCTCTTCACGCTGCCTTGGCGCCCTATCTACAGGCACAGCAGCAGTGGGGATCTGTGCTTTCCCAGAGACGCAACATCTCATGGCGCTCGGCCGCAGCACAACATTTGCTGAAAAGGCAAACATCCGGCTCCTTCTCCCACAAGGAAGGGCCCAGCCCTGAAAGCTCTTGCTGCTCTTCACGGTGCCTTGGCGCCCTATCTACAGGCACAGCAGCAGTGGGGATCTGTGCTTTCCCAGAGACGCAACATCTCATGGCGCTCGGCCGCGGCAGAGCCTCTTGCCGAGAAGGCAAACGTCCGGCTCCTTCTCCCACAAGGAAGGGCCCAGCCCTGAAAGCTCTTGCTGCTCTTCACGGTGCCTTGGCGCCCTATCTACAGGCACAACAGCACTGGGGATCTGTGCTTTCCCAGAGACGCAACATCTCATGGTGCTCGGCCGCGGCAGAGCCTCTTGCCGAGAAGGCAAACGTCCGGCTCCTTCTCCCACAAGGAAGGGCCCAGCCCTGAAAGCTCTTGCTGCTCTTCACGGTGCCTTGGCGCCCTATCCACAGGCACAGCAGCAGTGGGGATCTGTGCTTTCCCAGAGACGCAACATCTCATGGCGCTCGGCCGCGGCAGAGCCTCTTGCCGAGAAGGCAAACGTCCGGCTCCTTCTCCCACAAGGAAGGGCCCAGCCCTGAAAGATCTTGCTGCTCTTCACGGTGCCTTGGCACCCTATCTACAGGCACAACAGCACTGGGGATCTGTGCTTTCCCAGAGACGCAACATCTCATGGCGCTCGGCCGCGGCACAACATTTGCTGAAGAGGCAAACGTCCGGCTCCTTCTCCCACAAGGAAGGGCCCAGCCCTGAAAGCTCTTGCTGCTCTTCACGGTGCCTTGGCGCCCTATCTACAGGCACAACAGCAGTGGGGATCTGTGCTTTCCCAGAGATGCTACATCTCATGGTGCTCGGCCGCGGCAGAGCCTCTTGCCGAGAAGGCAAACGTCCGGCTCCTTCTCCCACAAGGAAGGGCCCAGCCCTGAAAGCTCTTGCTGCTCTTCACGGTGCCTTGGCGCCCTATCTACAGGCACAGCAGCAGTGGGGATCTGTGCTTTCCCAGAGACGCAACATCTCATGGCGCTCGGCCGCAGCACAACATTTGCTGAAAAGGCAAACATCCGGCTCCTTCTCCCACAAGGAAGGGCCCAGCCCTGAAAGCTCTTGCTGCTCTTCACGGTGCCTTGGCACCCTATCCACAGGCACAGCAGCAGTGGGGATCTGTGCTTTCCCAGAGACGCAACACCTCATGGCGCGCGGCCGCGGCAGAGCCTCTTGCCGAGAAGGCAAACGTCCGGCTCCTTCTCCCACAAGGAAGGGCCCAGCCCTGAAAGATCTTGCTGCTCTTCACGGTGCCTTGGCGCCCTATCTACAGGCACAACAGCACTGGGGATCTGTGCTTTCCCAGAGACGCAACATCTCATGGCGCTCGGCCGCGGCACAACATTTGCTGAAGAGGCAAACGTCCGGCTCCTTCTCCCACAAGGAAGGGCCCAGCCCTGAAAGCTCTTGCTGCTCTTCACGGTGCCTTGGCACCCTATCTACAGGCACAGCAGCAGTGGGATTCTGTGCTTTCCCAGAGACGCAACATCTCATGGCGCTCGGCCGCGGCAGAGCCTCTAGCGGAAAAGGCAAACGTCCGGCTCCTTCTCCCACAAGGAAGGGCCCAGCCCTGAAAGCTCTTGCTGCTCTTCACCTACCCTTGGAACCCTATCTACAGGCATAATAGCAGTGGGGATCTGTGCTTTCCCAGAGACGCAACATCTCATGGCGCTCGGCCGCGGCAGAGCCTCTTGTGGAAAAGGCAAACGTCCGGCTCCTTCTCCCACAAGGAAGGGCCCAGCCCTGAAAGCTCTTGCTGCTCTTCACCTACCCTTGGAACCCTATCTACAGGCATAATAGCAGTGGGGATCTGTGCTTTCCCAGAGACGCAACATCTCATGGTGCTCGGCCGCGGCAGAGCCTCTTGCCGAGAAGGCAAACGTCCGGCTCCTTCTCCCACAAGGAAGGGCCCAGCCCTGAAAGCTCTTGCTGCCCTTCACGGTGCCTTGGAGCCCTATCTACAGGCACAATAGCAGTGGGGATCTGTGCTTTCCCAGAGACGCAAGATCTCATGGCGCTTGGCCGCGGCAGAGCCTCTTGCCGAAAAGGCAAACGTCCGGCTCCTTCTCCCACAAGGAAGGGCCCAGCCCTGAAAGCTCTTGCTGCTCTTCACGGTGCCTTGGCGCCCTATCTACAGGCACAGCAGCACTGGGGATCTGTGCTTTCCCAGAGACGCAACATCTCATGGCGCTCGGCCGCGGCAGAGCCTCTTGCCGAGAAGGCAAACGTCCGGCTCCTTCTCCCACAAGGAAGGGCCCAGCCCTGAAAGCTCTTGCTGCCCTTCACGGTGCCTTGGCGCCCTATCTACAGGCAAAACAGCACTGGGGATCTGTGCTTTCCCAGAGACGCAACATCTCATGGAGTTCGGCCGCGGCAGAGGCTCTTGCCGAGAAGGCAAACGTCCGGCTCCTTCTCCCACAAGGAAGGGCCCAGCCCTGAAAGATCTTGCTGCTCTTCACGGTGCCTTGGCGCCCTATCTACAGGCACAACAGCACTGGGGATCTGTGCTTTCCCAGAGACGCAACATCTCATGTCGCTCGGCCGCAGCACGACATTTGCTGAAGAGGCAAACGTCCGGCTCCTTCTCCCACAAGGAAGGGCCCAGCCCTGAAAGCTCTTGCTGCTCTTCACGGTGCCTTGGCACCCTATCTACAGGCACAGCAGCACTGGGGATCTGTGCTTTCCCAGAGACGCAACATCTCATGGCGCTCGGCCGCGGCAGAGCCTCTTGCCGAAAAGGCAAACGTCCGGCTCCTTCTCCCACAAGGAAGGGCCCAGCCCTGAAAGCTCTTGCTGCTCTTCACGGTGCCTTGGCGCCCTATCTACAGGCACAACAGCAATGGGGATCTGTGCTTTCCCAGAGACGCAACATCTCATGGCGCTCGGCCGCGGCAGAGCCTCTTGCCGAAAAGGCAAACGTCCGGCTCCTTCTCCCACAAGGAAGGGCCCAGCCCTGAAAGCTCTTGCTGCTCTTCACGGTGCCTTGGCACCCTATCTACAGGCACAACAGCAGTGGGGATCTGTGCTTTCCCAGAGACGCAACATCTCATGGTGCTCTGCCGCGGCAGAGCCTCTTGCCGAGATGGCAAACGTCCGGCTCCTTCTCCCACAAGGAAGGGCCCAGCCCTGAAAGCTCTTGCTGCTCTTCACGGTGCCTTGGCAGCCTATCCACAGGCACAGCAGCAGTGGGGATCTGTGCTTTCCCAGAGACGCAACACCTCATGGTGCGCGGCCGCGGCAGAGCCTCTTGCCGAGAAGGCAAACGTCCGGCTCCTTCACCCACAAGGAAGGGCCCAGCCCTGAAAGCTCTTGCTGCTCTTCACGGTGCCTTGGCGCCCTATCTACAGGCACAACAGCAGTGGGGATCTGTGCTTTCCCAGAGACGCAACATCTCATGGCGCTCGGACCGCGGCACAGCTTCTTGCCGAGAAGGCAAACGTCCGGCTCCTTCTCCCACAAGGAAGGGCCCAGCCCTGAAAGCTCTTGCTGCCCTTCACGGTGCCTTGGCGCCCTATCTACAGGCACAATAGCAGTGGGGATCTGTGCTTTCCCAGAGACGCAACATCTCATGGCGCTCGGCCGCGGCAGAGCCTCTTGCCGAGAAGGCAAATGTCCGGCTCCTTCTCCCACAAGGAAGGGCCCAGCCCTGAAAGATCTTGCTGCTCTTCACGGTGCCTTGGCGCCCTATCTACAGGCACAACAGCACTGGGGATCTGTGCTTTCCCAGAGACGCAACATCTCATGGCGCTCGGCCGCGGCACAACATTTGCTGAAGAGGCAAAGGTCCGGCTCCTTCTCCCACAAGGAAGGGCCCAGCCCTGAAAGCTCTTGCTGCTCTTCACGGTGCCTTGGCACCCTATCTACAGGCACAGCAGCAGTGGGATTCTGTGCTTTCCCAGAGACGCAACATCTCATGGCGCTCGGCCGCGGCAGAGCCTCTTGCGGAAAAGGCAAACGTCCGGCTCCTTCTCCCACAAGGAAGGGCCCAGCCGTGAAAGCTCTTGCTGCTCTTCACCTACCCTTGGAACCCTATCTACAGGCATAATAGCAGTGGGGATCTGTGCTTTCCCAGAGACGCAACATCTCATGGCGCTCGGCCGCAGCAGAGGCTCTTGCCGAAAAGGCAAACGTCCGGCTCCTTCTCCCACAAGGAAGGGCCCAGCCCTCAAAGCTCTTGCTGCTCTTCACGGTGCCTTGGCGCCCTATCTACAGGCACAACAGCACTGGGGATCTGTGCTTTCCCAGAGACGCAACATCTCATGGCGTTCGGCCGCGGCAGAGGCTCTTGCCGAGAAGGCAAACGTCCGGCTCCTTCTCCCACAAGGAAGGGCCCAGCCCTGAAAGATCTTGCTGCTCTTCACGGTGCCTTGGCGCCCTATCTACAGGCACAACAGCACTGGGGATCTGTGCTTTCCCAGAGACGCAACATCTCATGTCACTCGGCCGCGGCACGACATTTGCTGAAGAGGCAAACGTCCGGCTCCTTCTCCCACAAGGAAGGGCCCAGCCCTGAAAGCTCTTGCTGCTCTTCACGGTGCCTTGGCAATCTATCTACAGGCACAGCAGCAGTGGGGATCTGTGCTTTCCCAGAGACGCAACATCTCATGGCGCTCGGCCGCGGCAGAGCCTCTTGCCGAGAAGGCAAACGTCCGGCTCCTTCTCCCACAAGGAAGGGCCCAGCCCTGAAATCTCTTGCTGCTCTTCACGGTGCCTTGGCGCCCTATCTACAGGCACAACAGCAGTGGGGATCTGTGCTTTCCCAGAGACGCAACATCTCATGGCGCTTGGCTGCGGCACGACATTTGCTGAAGAGGCAAACGTCCGGCTCCTTCTCCCACAAGGAAGGGCCCAGCCCTGAAAGCTCTTGCTGCTCTTCACGGTGCCTTGGCACCCTATCTACAGGCACAGCAGCACTGGGGATCTGTGCTTTCCCAGAGACGCAACACCTCATGGCGCTCGGCCGCGGCAGAGCCTCTTGCCGAAAAGGCAAACGTCCGGCTCCTTCTCCCACAAGGAAGGGCCCAGCCCTGAAAGCTCTTGCTGCTCTTCACCTACCCTTGGAACCCTATCTACAGGCATAATAGCAGTGGGGATCTGTGCTTTCCCAGAGACGCAACATCTCATGGCGCTCGGCCGCAGCAGAGCCTCTTGCCGAAAAGGCAAACGTCCGGCTCCTTCTCCCACAAGGAAGGGCCCAGCCCTGAAAGCTCTTGCTGCTCTTCACGCTGCCTTGGCGCCCTATCTACAGGCACAGCAGCAGTGGGGATCTGTGCTTTCCCAGAGATGCTACATCTCATGGTGCTCGGCCGCGGCAGAGCCTCTTGCTGAGAAGGCAAACGTCCGGCTCCTTCTCCCACAAGGAAGGGCCCAGCCCTGAAAGCTCTTGCTGCTCTTCACGGTGCCTTGGCGCCCTATCTACAGGCACAGCAGCAGTGGGGATCTGTGCTTTCCCAGAGACGCAACATCTCATGGCGCTCGGCCGCGGCAGAGCCTCTTGCCGAGAAGGCAAAAGTCCGGCTCCTTCTCCCACAAGGAAGGGCCCAGCCCTGAAAGCTCTTGCTGCTCTTCACGCTGCCTTGGCGCCCTATCTACAGTCACAACAGCTCTGGGGATCTGTGCTTTCCCAGAGACGCAACATCTCATGGCGCTCGGCCGCAGCACAACATTTGCTGAAAAGGCAAACGTCCGGCTCCTTCTCCCACAAGGAAGGGCCCAGCCCTGAAAGCTCTTGCTGCTCTTCACGGTGCCTTGGCGCCCTATCTACAGGCACAACAGCACTGGGGATCTGTGCTTTCCCAGAGACGCAACATCTCATGGCGCTCGGCCGCGGCACAACATTTGCTGAAGAGGCAAACGTCCGGCTCCTTCTCCCACAAGGAAGGGCCCAGCCCTGAAAGCTCTTGCTGCTCTTCACGCTGCCTTGGCGCCCTATCTACAGGCACAGCAGCAGTGGGGATCTGTGCTTTCCCAGAGACGCAACATCTCATGGTGCTCGGCCGCGGCAGAACCTCTTGCCGAGAAGGCAAACGTCCGGCTCCTTCTCCCACAAGGAAGGGCCCAGCCCTGAAAGCTCTTGCTGCTCTTCACCTACCCTTGGAACCCTATCTACAGGCATAATAGCAGTGGGGATCTGTGCTTTCCCAGAGACGCAACATCTCATGGTGCTCGGCCGCGGCAGAGCCTCTTGCCGAGAAGGCAAACGTCCGGCTCCTTCTCCCACAAGGAAGGGCTCAGCCCTGAAAGCCCTTGCTGCTCTTCACCTACCCTTGGCGCCCTATTTACAGGCACAATAGCAGTGGGGATCTGTGCTTTCCCAGAGACGCAAGATCTCATGGCGCTCTGCCGCGGCAGAGCCTCTTGCTGAAAAGGCAAACGTACGGCTCCTTCTCCCACAAGGAAGGGCCCAGCCCTGAAAGCTCTCGCTGCTCTTCACGCTGCCTTGGCACCCTATCTTCAGGCACAGCACAAGTGGGGATCTGTGCTTTCCCAGAGACGCAACATCTCATGGCGCTCGGCCGCGGCAGAGCCTCTTGCCAAAAAGGCAAACATCCAGCTCCTTCTCCCACAAGGAAGGGCCCAGCCCTGAAAGCTCTTGCTGCTCTTCACGGTCCCTTGGCACCCTATCTTCAGGCACAGCAGCAGTGGGGATCTGTGCTTTCCCAGAGACGCAACATCTCATGGCGCTCGGCCGCGGCACAACATTTGCTGAAAAGGCAAACGTCCGGCTCCTTCTCCCACAAGGAAGGGCCCAGCCCTGAAAGCTCTTGCTGCTCTTCACGGTGCCTTGGCGCCCTATCTACAGGCACAGCAGCAGTAGGGATCTGTGCTTTCCCAGAGACGCAACACCTCATGGCGCTCGGCCGCGGCAGAGCCTCTTGCCGAGAAGGCAAACGTCCGGCTCCTTCTCCCACAAGGAAGGGCCCAGCCCTGAAAGCTGTTACTGCTCTTCACTTACTCGTGGCACCCTATCTACAGGCACAGCAGCAGTGGCGATTTGTACTTTCCCAGAGACGCAACATCTCATGGCGCTCGGCCGCGGCAGAGCCTCTTGCTGAGAAGGCAAACATCCGGCTCCTTCTCCCACAAGGAAGGGCCCAGCCCTGAAAGCTCTTGCTGCTCTTCACGGTGCCTTGGCGCCCTATCTACAGGCACAACAGCAGTGGGGATCTGTGCTTTCCCAGAGACGCAACATCTCATGGTGCTCGGCCGCGGCAGAGGCTCTTGCCGAAAAGGCAAACGTCCGGCTCCTTCTCCCACAAGGAAGGGCCCAGCCCTGAAAGCTCTTGCTGCTCTTCACGGTGCCTTGGCACCCTATCCACAGGCACAGCAGCACTGGGGATCTGTGCTTTCCCAGAGACGCAACACCTCATGGCGCGCGGCCGCGGCAGAGCCTCTTGCCGAGAAGGCAAACGTCCGGCTCCTTCTCCCACAAGGAAGGGCCCAGCCCTGAAAGCTCTTGCTGCCCTTCACGGTGCCTTGGCGCCCTATCTACAGGCACAATAGCAGTGGGGATCTGTGCTTTCCCAGAGACGCAACATCTCATGGCGCTCGGCCGCGGCAGAGCCTCTTGCCGAGAAGGCAAACGTCCGGCTCCTACACCCACAAGGAAGGGCCCAGCCCTGAAAGCTCTTGCTGCCCTTCACGGTGCCTTGGCGCCCTATCTACAGGCACAGCAGCAGTGGGGATCTGTGCTTTCCCAGAGACGCAACATCTCATGGCGCTCGGCCGCGGCAGAGCCTCTTGCCGAAAAGGCAAACGTCCGGCTCCTTCTCCCACAAGGAAGGGCCCAGCCCTGAAAGCTCTTGCTGCTCTTCACGCTGCCTTGGCGCCCTATCTACAGGCACAGCAGCAGTGGGGATCTGTGCTTTCCCAGAGACGCAACATCTCATGGCGCTCGGCCGCTGCAGAGCCTCTTGCCAAAAAGGAAAACGTCCGGCTCCTTCTCCCACAAGGAAGGGCTCAGCCCTGAAATCTCTTGCTGATCTTCACCTACCCTTGGAACCCTATCTACAGGCATAATAGCAGTGGGGATCTGTGCTTTCCCAGAGATGCAACATCTCATGGCGCTCGGCCGCGGCAGAGCCTCTTGCCGAGAAGGCAAACGTCCGGCTCCTTCTCCCACAAGGAAGGGCCCAGCCCTGAAAGCTCTTGCTGCTCTTCACGGTGCCTTGGCGCCCTATCTACAGGCACAACAGCAGTGGGGATCTGTGCTTTCCCAGAGACGCAACATCTCATGGTGCTCGGCCGCGGCAGAGCCTCTTGCCGAGAAGGCAAACGTCCGGCTCCTTCTCCCACAAGGAAGGGCCTAGCCCTGAAAGCTCTTGCTGCTCTTCACGGTGCCTTGGCACCCTATCCACAGGCACAGCAGCACTGGGGATCTGTGCTTTCCCAGAGACGCAACACCTCATGGCGCGCGGCCGCGGCAGAGCCTCTTGCCGAGAAGGCAAACTTCTGGCTCCTTCACCCACAAGGAAGGGCCCAGCCCTGAAAGCTCTTGCTGCTCTTCACGGTGCCTTGGCGCCCTATCTACAGGCACAACAGCAGTGGGGATCTGTGCTTTCCCAGAGACGCAACATCTCATGGCGCTCGGCCGCGGCAGAGCCTCTTGCCGAGAAGGCAAACGTCCGGCTCCTTCTCCCACAAGGAAGGGCCCAGCCCTGAAAGCTCTTGCTGCCCTTCACGGTGCCTTGGCGCCCTATCTACAGGCACAATAGCAGTGGGGATCTGTGCTTTCCCAGAGACGCAACATCTCATGGCGCTCGGCCGCGGCAGAGCCTCTTGCCGAGAAGGCAAACGTCCGGCTCCTTCTCCCACAAGGAAGGGCCCAGCCCTGAAAGCTCTTGCTGCTCTTCACCTACCCTTGGAACCCTATCTACAGGCATAATAGCAGTGGGGATCTGTGCTTTCCCAGAGACGCAACATCTCATGGCGCTCGGCCGCGGCAGAGCCTCTTGCCGAGAAGGCAAACGTCCGGCTCCTTCTCCCACAAGGAAGGGCCCAGCCCTGAAAGCTCTTGCTGCTCTTCACGGTGCCTTGGCGCCCTATCTACAGGCACAGCAGCAGTGGGGATCTGTGCTTTCCCAGAGACGCAACATCTCATGGAGCTCGGCCGCGGCAGAGCCTCTTGCCGAGAAGGCAAACGTCCGGCTCCTTCTCCCACAAGGAAGGGCCCAGCCCTGAAAGCTCTTGCTGCTCTTCACGGTGCCTTGGCACCCTATCCACAGGCACAGCAGCACTGGGGATCTGTGCTTTCCCAGAGACGCAACACCTCATGGCGCGCGGCCGCGGCAGAGCCTCTTGCCGAGAAGGCAAACTTCCGGCTCCTTCACCCACAAGGAAGGGCCCAGCCCTGAAAGCTCTTGCTGCTCTTCACGGTGCCTTGGCGCCCTATCTACAGGCACAACAGCAGTGGGGATCTGTGCTTTCCCAGAGACGCAACATCTCATGGCGCTCGGCCGCGGCAGAGCCTCTTGCCGAGAAGGCAAACGTCCGGCTCCTTCTCCCACAAGGAAGGGCCCAGCCCTGAAAGATCTTGCTGCTCTTCACGGTGCCTTGGCGCCCTATCTACAGGCACAACAGCGCTGGGGATCTGTGCTTTCCCAGAGACGCAACATCTCATGGCGCTCGGCCGTGGCAGAGCCTCTTGCCGAGAAGGCAAACGTCCGGCTCCTTCTCCCACAAGGAAGGGCCCAGCCCTGAAAGCTCTTGCTGCTCTTCAACTACCCTTGGAACCCTATCTACAGGCATAATAGCAGTGGGGATCTGTGCTTTCCCAGAGACGCAACATCTCATGGCGCTCGGCCGCAGCAGAGGCTCTTGCCGAGAAGGCAAACGTCCGGCTCCTTCTCCCACAAGGAAGGGCCCAGCCCTCAAAGCTCTTGCTGCTCTTCACGGTGCCTTGGCGCCCTATCTACAGGCACAACAGCACTGGGGATCTGTGCTTTCCCAGAGACGCAACATCTCATGGCGTTCGGCCGCGGCAGAGGCTCTTGCCGAGAAGGCAAACGTCCGGCTCCTTCTCCCACAAGGAAGGGCCCAGCCCTGAAAGATCTTGCTGCTCTTCACGGTGCCTTGGCGCCCTATCTACAGGCACAACAGCAGTGGGGATCTGTGCTTTCCCAGAGACGCAACATCTCATGGCGCTCGGCCGCAGCAGAGCCTCTTGCCGAAAAGGCAAACGTCCGGCTCCTGCTCCCACAAGGAAGGGCCCAGCCCTGAAAGCTCTTGCTGCCCTTCACGGTGCCTTGGCGCCCTATCTACAGGCACAATAGCAGTGGGGATCTGTGCTTTCCCAGAGACGCAACATCTCATGGCGCTCGGCCGCGGCAGAGCCTCTTGCCGAAAAGGCAAACGTCCGGCTCCTTCTCCCACAAGGAAGGGCCCAGCCCTGAAAGCTCTTGCTGCTCTTCACGCTGCCTTGCACCCTATCTACAGGCACAGCAGCAGTGGGGATCTGTGCTTTCCCAGAGACGCAACATCTCATGGCGCTCGGCCGCTGCAGAGCCTCTTGCCAAAAAGGAAAACGTCCGGCTCCTTCTCCCACAAGGAAGGGCTCAGCCCTGAAATCTCTTGCTGATCTTCACCTACCCTTGGAACCCTATCTACAGGCACAGCAGCAGTGGGGATCTGTGCTTTCCCAGAGACGCAACATCTCATGGCGCTCGGCCGCGGCAGAGCCTCTTGCCGAGAAGGCAAACGTCCGGCTCCTTCTCCCACAAGGAAGGGCCCAGCCCTGAAAGCTCTTGCTGCCCTTCACGGTGCCTTGGCGCCCTATCTACAGGCACAATAGCAGTGGGGATCTGTGCTTTCCCAGAGACGCAACATCTCATGGCGCTCGGCCGCGGCAGAGCCTCTTGCCGAGAAGGCAAACGTCCGGCTCCTTCTCCCACAAGGAAGGGCCCAGCCCTGAAAGCTCTTGCTGCCCTTCACGGTGCCTTGGCGCCCTATCTACAGGCACAACAACACTGGGGATCTGTGCTTTCCCAGAGACGCAACATCTCATGGCGCTCGGCCGCGGCACAACATTTGCTGAAGAGGCAAACGTCCGGCTCCTTCTCCCACAAGGAAGGGCCCAGCCCTGAAAGCTCTTGCTGCTCTTCACGGTGCCTTGGCACCCTATCTACAGGCACAGCAGCAGTGGGATTCTGTGCTTTCCCAGAGACGCAACATCTCATGGCGCTCGGCCGCGGCAGAGCCTCTTGCGGAAAAGGCAAACGTCCGGCTCCTTCTCCCACAAGGAAGGGCCCAGCCGTGAAAGCTCTTGCTTCTCTTCACCTACCCTTGGAACCCTATCTACAGGCATAATAGCAGTGGGGATCTGTGCTTTCCCAGAGACGCAACATCTCATTGCGCTCGGCCGCAGCAGAGCCTCTTGCCAAAAAGGCAAACGTCCGGCTCCTTCTCCCACAAGGAAGGGCCCAGCCCTCAAAGCTCTTGCTGCTCTTCACGGTGCCTTGGCGCCCTATCTACAGGCACAACAGCACTGGGGATCTGTGCTTTCCCAGAGACGCAACATCTCATGGCGTTCGGCCGCGGCAGAGCCTCTTGCCGAGAAGGGAAACGTCCGTCTCCTTCTCCCACAAGGAAGGGCCCAGCCCTGAAAGATCTTGCTGCTCTTCACGGTGCCTTGGCGCCCTATCTACAGGCACAACAGCACTGCGGATCTGTGCTTTCCCAGAGACGCAACATCTCATGGCGCTCGGCCGCGGCAGAGCCTCTTGCGGAAAAGGCAAACGTCCGGCTCCTTCTCCCACAAGGAAGGGCCCAGCCCTCAAAGCTCTTGCTGCTCTTCACGGTGCCTTGGCGCCCTATCTACAGGCACAACATCACTGGGGATCTGTGCTTTCCCAGAGACGCAACATCTCATGGCGCTCGGCCGCGGCAGAGCCTCTTGCCGAGAAGGCAAACGTCCGGCTCCTTCTCCCACAAGGAAGGGCCCAGCCCTGAAAGATCTTGCTGCTCTTCACGGTGCCTTGGCGCCCTATCTACAGGCACAACATCACATGGGATCTGTGCTTTCCCAGAGACGCAACATCTCATGGCGCTCGGCCGCGGCAGAGCCTCTTGCCGAAAAGGCAAACGTCCGGCTCCTTCTCCCACAAGGAAGGGCCCAGCCCTGAAAGCTGTTACTGCTCTTCACTTACTCGTGGCACCCTATCTACAGGCACAGCAGCAGTGGTGATTTGTACTTTCCCAGAGACGCAACATCTCCTGGCGCTCGGCCGTGGCACAACATTTGCTGAAAAGGCAAACGTCCGGCTCCTTCTCCCACAAGGAAGGGCCCAGCCCTGAAAGCTCTTGCTGCTCTTCACGGTGCCTTGGCGCCCTATATACAGGCACAGCAGCAGTGGGGATCTGTGCTTTCCCAGAGACGCAACATCTCATGGTGCTCGGCCGCGGCAGAGCCTCTTGCTGAGAAGGCAAACATCCGGCTCCTTCTCCCACAAGGAAGGGCCCAGCCCTGAAAGCTCTTGCTGCTCTTCACGGTGCCTTGGCGCCCTATCTACAGGCACAACAGCAGTGGGGATCTGTGCTTTCCCAGAGACGCAACATCTCATGGAGTTTGGCCGCGGCAGAGGCTCTTGCCGAGAAGGCAAACGTCCGGCTCCTTCTCCCACAAGGAAGGGCCCAGCCCTGAAAGCTCTTGCTGCTCTTCACGCTGCCTTGGCGCCCTATCTACAGGCACAGCAGCAGTGGGGATCTGTGCTTTCCCAGAGATGCTACATCTCATGGTGCTCGGCCGCGGCAGAGCCTCTCGCTGAGAAGGCAAACGTCCGGCTCCTTCTCCCACAAGGAAGGGCCCAGCCCTGAAAGCTCTTGCTGCTCTTCACGGTGCCTTGGCGCCCTATCTACAGGCACAGCAGCAGTGGGGATCTGTGCTTTCCCAGAGACGCAACATCTCATGGCGCTCGGCCGCGGCAGAGCCTCTTGCCGAGAAGGCAAACGTGTGGCTCCTTCTCCCACAAGGAAGGGCCCAGCCCTGAAAGCTCTTGCTGCTCTTCACGCTGCCTTGGCGCCCTATCTACAGTCACAACAGCACTGGGGATCTGTGCTTTCCCAGAGACGCAACATCTCATGGCGCTCGGCCGCAGCACAACATTTGCTGAAAAGGCAAACGTCCGGCTCCTTCTCCCACAAGGAAGGGCCCAGCCCTGAAAGCTCTTGCTGCTCTTCACGGTGCCTTGGCGCCCTATCTACAGGCACAACAGCACTGGGGATCTGTGCTTTCCCAGAGACGCAACATCTCATGGCGTTCGGCCGCGGCAGAGGCTCTTGCCGAGAAGGCAAACGTCCGGCTCCTTCTCCCACAAGGAAGGGCCCAGCCCTGAAAGATCTTGCTGCTCTTCACGGTGCCTTGGCGCCCTATCTACAGGCACAACAGCACTGGGGATCTGTGCTTTCCCAGAGACGCAACATCTCATGTCGCTCGGCCGCGGCACGACATTTGCTGAAGAGGCAAACGTCCGGCTCCTTCTCCCACAAGGAAGGGCCCAGCCCTGAAAGCTCTTGCTGCTCTTCACGGTGCCTTGGCAATCTATCTACAGGCACAGCAGCAGTGGGGATCTGTGCTTTCCCAGAGACGCAACATCTCATGGCGCTCGGCCGCGGCAGAGCCTCTTGCCGAGAAGGCAAACGTCCGGCTCCTTCTCCCACAAGGAAGGGCCCAGCCCTGAAATCTCTTGCTGCTCTTCACGGTGCCTTGGCGCCCTATCTACAGGCACAACAGCAGTGGGGATCTGTGCTTTCCCAGAGACGCAACATCTCATGGCGCTTGGCTGCGGCACGACATTTGCTGAAGAGGCAAACGTCCGGCTCCTTCTCCCACAAGGAAGGGCCCAGCCCTGAAAGCTCTTGCTGCTCTTCACGGTGCCTTGGCACCCTATCTACAGGCACAGCAGCACTGGGGATCTGTGCTTTCCCAGAGACGCAACACCTCATGGCGCTCGGCCGCGGCAGAGCCTCTTGCCGAGAAGGCAAACGTCCGGCTCCTTCTCCCACAAGGAAGGGCCCAGCCCTGAAAGCTCTTGCTGCTCTTCACCTACCCTTGGAACCCTATCTACAGGCATAATAGCAGTGGGGATCTGTGCTTTCCCAGAGACGCAACATCTCATGGCGCTCGGCCGCAGCAGAGGCTCTTGCCGAAAAGGCAAACGTCCGGCTCCTTCTCCCACAAGGAAGGGCCCAGCCCTGAAAGCTCTTGCTGCTCTTCACGCTGCCTTGGCGCCCTATCTACAGGCACAGCAGCAGTGGGGATCTGTGCTTTCCCAGAGATGCTACATCTCATGGTGCTCGGCCGCGGCAGAGCCTCTTGCTGAGAAGGCAAACGTCCGGCTCCTTCTCCCACAAGGAAGGGCCCAGCCCTGAAAGCTCTTGCTGCTCTTCACGGTGCCTTGGCGCCCTATCTACAGGCACAGCAGCAGTGGGGATCTGTGCTTTCCCAGAGACGCAACATCTCATGGCGCTCGGCCGCGGCAGAGCCTCTTGCCGAGAAGGCAAAAGTCCGGCTCCTTCTCCCACAAGGAAGGGCCCAGCCCTGAAAGCTCTTGCTGCTCTTCACGCTGCCTTGGCGCCCTATCTACAGTCACAACAGCTCTGGGGATCTGTGCTTTCCCAGAGACGCAACATCTCATGGCGCTCGGCCGCAGCACAACATTTGCTGAAAAGGCAAACGTCCGGCTCCTTCTCCCACAAGGAAGGGCCCAGCCCTGAAAGCTCTTGCTGCTCTTCACGGTGCCTTGGCGCCCTATCTACAGGCACAACAGCACTGGGGATCTGTGCTTTCCCAGAGACGCAACATCTCATGGCGCTCGGCCGCGGCACAACATTTGCTGAAGAGGCAAACGTCCGGCTCCTTCTCCCACAAGGAAGGGCCCAGCCCTGAAAGCTCTTGCTGCTCTTCACGCTGCCTTGGCGCCCTATCTACAGGCACAGCAGCAGTGGGGATCTGTGCTTTCCCAGAGACGCAACATCTCATGGTGCTCGGCCGCGGCAGAACCTCTTGCCGAGAAGGCAAACGTCCGGCTCCTTCTCCCACAAGGAAGGGCCCAGCCCTGAAAGCTCTTGCTGCTCTTCACCTACCCTTGGAACCCTATCTACAGGCATAATAGCAGTGGGGATCTGTGCTTTCCCAGAGACGCAACATCTCATGGTGCTCGGCCGCGGCAGAGCCTCTTGCCGAGAAGGCAAACGTCCGGCTCCTTCTCCCACAAGGAAGGGCTCAGCCCTGAAAGCCCTTGCTGCTCTTCACCTACCCTTGGCGCCCTATTTACAGGCACAATAGCAGTGGGGATCTGTGCTTTCCCAGAGACGCAAGATCTCATGGCGCTCTGCCGCGGCAGAGCCTCTTGCTGAAAAGGCAAACGTACGGCTCCTTCTCCCACAAGGAAGGGCCCAGCCCTGAAAGCTCTCGCTGCTCTTCACGCTGCCTTGGCACCCCTATCTTCAGGCACAGCACAAGTGGGGATCTGTGCTTTCCCAGAGACGCAACATCTCATGGCGCTCGGCCGCGGCAGAGCCTCTTGCCAAAAAGGCAAACATCCAGCTCCTTCTCCCACAAGGAAGGGCCCAGCCCTGAAAGCTCTTGCTGCTCTTCACGGTCCCTTGGCACCCTATCTTCAGGCACAGCAGCAGTGGGGATCTGTGCTTTCCCAGAGACGCAACATCTCATGGCGCTCGGCCGCGGCACAACATTTGCTGAAAAGGCAAACGTCCGGCTCCTTCTCCCACAAGGAAGGGCCCAGCCCTGAAAGCTCTTGCTGCTCTTCACGGTGCCTTGGCGCCCTATCTACAGGCACAGCAGCAGTAGGGATCTGTGCTTTCCCAGAGACGCAACACCTCATGGCGCTCGGCCGCGGCAGAGCCTCTTGCCGAGAAGGCAAACGTCCGGCTCCTTCTCCCACAAGGAAGGGCCCAGCCCTGAAAGCTGTTACTGCTCTTCACTTACTCGTGGCACCCTATCTACAGGCACAGCAGCAGTGGCGATTTGTACTTTCCCAGAGACGCAACATCTCATGGCGCTCGGCCGCGGCAGAGCCTCTTGCTGAGAAGGCAAACATCCGGCTCCTTCTCCCACAAGGAAGGGCCCAGCCCTGAAAGCTCTTGCTGCTCTTCACGGTGCCTTGGCGCCCTATCTACAGGCACAACAGCAGTGGGGATCTGTGCTTTCCCAGAGACGCAACATCTCATGGTGCTCGGCCGCGGCAGAGGCTCTTGCCGAAAAGGCAAACGTCCGGCTCCTTCTCCCACAAGGAAGGGCCCAGCCCTGAAAGCTCTTGCTGCTCTTCACGGTGCCTTGGCACCCTATCCACAGGCAAAGCAGCACTGGGGATCTGTGCTTTCCCAGAGACGCAACACCTCATGGCGCGCGGCCGCGGCAGAGCCTCTTGCCGAGAAGGCAAACGTCCGGCTCCTTCTCCCACAAGGAAGGGCCCAGCCCTGAAAGCTCTTGCTGCCCTTCACGGTGCCTTGGCGCCCTATCTACAGGCACAATAGCAGTGGGGATCTGTGCTTTCCCAGAGACGCAACATCTCATGGCGCTCGGCCGCGGCAGAGCCTCTTGCCGAGAAGGCAAACGTCCGGCTCCTACACCCACAAGGAAGGGCCCAGCCCTGAAAGCTCTTGCTGCCCTTCACGGTGCCTTGGCGCCCTATCTACAGGCACAGCAGCAGTGGGGATCTGTGCTTTCCCAGAGACGCAACATCTCATGGCGCTCGGCCGCGGCAGAGCCTCTTGCCGAAAAGGCAAACGTCCGGCTCCTTCTCCCACAAGGAAGGGCCCAGCCCTGAAAGCTCTTGCTGCTCTTCACGCTGCCTTGGCGCCCTATCTACAGGCACAGCAGCAGTGGGGATCTGTGCTTTCCCAGAGACGCAACATCTCATGGCGCTCGGCCGCTGCAGAGCCTCTTGCCAAAAAGGAAAACGTCCGGCTCCTTCTCCCACAAGGAAGGGCTCAGCCCTGAAATCTCTTGCTGATCTTCACCTACCCTTGGAACCCTATCTACAGGCATAATAGCAGTGGGGATCTGTGCTTTCCCAGAGATGCAACATCTCATGGCGCTCGGCCGCGGCAGAGCCTCTTGCCGAGAAGGCAAACGTCCGGCTCCTTCTCCCACAAGGAAGGGCCCAGCCCTGAAAGCTCTTGCTGCTCTTCACGGTGCCTTGGCGCCCTATCTACAGGCACAACAGCAGTGGGGATCTGTGCTTTCCCAGAGACGCAACATCTCATGGCGCTCGGCCGCGGCAGAGCCTCTTGCCGAGAAGGCAAACGTCCGGCTCCTTCTCCCACAAGGAAGGGCCCAGCCCTGAAAGCTCTTGCTGCTCTTCACGGTGCCTTGGCACCCTATCCACAGGCACAGCAGCACTGGGGATCTGTGCTTTCCCAGAGACGCAACACCTCATGGCGCGCGGCCGCGGCAGAGCCTCTTGCCGAGAAGGCAAACTTCTGGCTCCTTCACCCACAAGGAAGGGCCCAGCCCTGAAAGCTCTTGCTGCTCTTCACGGTGCCTTGGCGCCCTATCTACAGGCACAACAGCAGTGGGGATCTGTGCTTTCCCAGAGACGCAACATCTCATGGCGCTCGGCCGCGGCAGAGCCTCTTGCCGAGAAGGCAAACGTCCGGCTCCTTCTCCCACAAGGAAGGGCCCAGCCCTGAAAGCTCTTGCTGCCCTTCACGGTGCCTTGGCGCCCTATCTACAGGCACAATAGCAGTGGGGATCTGTGCTTTCCCAGAGACGCAACATCTCATGGCGCTCGGCCGCGGCAGAGCCTCTTGCCGAGAAGGCAAACGTCCGGCTCCTTCTCCCACAAGGAAGGGCCCAGCCCTGAAAGATCTTGCTGCTCTTCACCTACCCTTGGAACCCTATCTACAGGCATAATAGCAGTGGGGATCTGTGCTTTCCCAGAGACGCAACATCTCATGGCGCTCGGCCGCGGCAGAGCCTCTTGCCGAGAAGGCAAACGTCCGGCTCCTTCTCCCACAAGGAAGGGCCCAGCCCTGAAAGCTCTTGCTGCTCTTCACGGTGCCTTGGCGCCCTATCTACAGGCACAGCAGCAGTGGGGATCTGTGCTTTCCCAGAGACGCAACATCTCATGGTGCTCGGCCGCGGCAGAGCCTCTTGCCGAGAAGGCAAACGTCCGGCTCCTTCTCCCACAAGGAAGGGCCCAGCCCTGAAAGCTCTTGCTGCTCTTCACGGTGCCTTGGCACCCTATCCACAGGCACAGCAGCACTGGGGATCTGTGCTTTCCCAGAGACGCAACACCTCATGGCGCGCGGCCGCGGCAGAGCCTCTTGCCGAGAAGGCAAACTTCCGGCTCCTTCACCCACAAGGAAGGGCCCAGCCCTGAAAGCTCTTGCTGCTCTTCACGGTGCCTTGGCGCCCTATCTACAGGCACAACAGCAGTGGGGATCTGTGCTTTCCCAGAGACGCAACATCTCATGGCGCTCGGCCGCGGCAGAGCCTCTTGCCGAGAAGGCAAACGTCCGGCTCCTTCTCCCACAAGGAAGGGCCCAGCCCTGAAAGATCTTGCTGCTCTTCACGGTGCCTTGGCGCCCTATCTACAGGCACAACAGCGCTGGGGATCTGTGCTTTCCCAGAGACGCAACATCTCATGGCGCTCGGCCGTGGCAGAGCCTCTTGCCGAGAAGGCAAACGTCCGGCTCCTTCTCCCACAAGGAAGGGCCCAGCCCTGAAAGCTCTTGCTGCTCTTCAACTACCCTTGGAACCCTATCTACAGGCATAATAGCAGTGGGGATCTGTGCTTTCCCAGAGACGCAACATCTCATGGCCCTCGGCCGCAGCAGAGGCTCTTGCCGAGAAGGCAAACGTCCGGCTCCTTCTCCCACAAGGAAGGGCCCAGCCCTCAAAGCTCTTGCTGCTCTTCACGGTGCCTTGGCGCCCTATCTACAGGCACAACAGCACTGGGGATCTGTGCTTTCCCAGAGACGCAACATCTCATGGCGTTCGGCCGCGGCAGAGGCTCTTGCCGAGAAGGCAAACGTCCGGCTCCTTCTCCCACAAGGAAGGGCCCAGCCCTGAAAGATCTTGCTGCTCTTCACGGTGCCTTGGCGCCCTATCTACAGGCACAACAGCAGTGGGGATCTGTGCTTTCCCAGAGACGCAACATCTCATGGCGCTCGGCCGCAGCAGAGCCTCTTGCCGAAAAGGCAAACGTCCGGCTCCTGCTCCCACAAGGAAGGGCCCAGCCCTGAAAGCTCTTGCTGCCCTTCACGGTGCCTTGGCGCCCTATCTACAGGCACAATAGCAGTGGGGATCTGTGCTTTCCCAGAGACGCAACATCTCATGGCGCTCGGCCGCGGCAGAGCCTCTTGCCGAAAAGGCAAACGTCCGGCTCCTTCTCCCACAAGGAAGGGCTCAGCCCTGAAATCTCTTGCTGATCTTCACCTACCCTTGGAACCCTATCTACAGGCATAATAGCAGTGGGGATCTGTGCTTTCCCAGAGATGCAACATCTCATGGCGCTCGGCCGCGGCAGAGCCTCTTGCCGAGAAGGCAAACGTCCGGCTCCTTCTCCCACAAGGAAGGGCCCAGCCCTGAAAGCTCTTGCTGCTCTTCACGGTGCCTTGGCGCCCTATCTACAGGCACAACAGCAGTGGGGATCTGTGCTTTCCCAGAGACGCAACATCTCATGGCGCTCGGCCGCGGCAGAGCCTCTTGCCGAGAAGGCAAACGTCCGGCTCCTTCTCCCACAAGGAAGGGCCCAGCCCTGAAAGCTCTTGCTGCTCTTCACGGTGCCTTGGCACCCTATCCACAGGCACAGCAGCACTGGGGATCTGTGCTTTCCCAGAGACGCAACACCTCATGGCGCGCGGCCGCGGCAGAGCCTCTTGCCGAGAAGGCAAACTTCTGGCTCCTTCACCCACAAGGAAGGGCCCAGCCCTGAAAGCTCTTGCTGCTCTTCACGGTGCCTTGGCGCCCTATCTACAGGCACAACAGCAGTGGGGATCTGTGCTTTCCCAGAGACGCAACATCTCATGGCGCTCGGCCGCGGCAGAGCCTCTTGCCGAGAAGGCAAACGTCCGGCTCCTTCTCCCACAAGGAAGGGCCCAGCCCTGAAAGCTCTTGCTGCCCTTCACGGTGCCTTGGCGCCCTATCTACAGGCACAATAGCAGTGGGGATCTGTGCTTTCCCAGAGACGCAACATCTCATGGCGCTCGGCCGCGGCAGAGCCTCTTGCCGAGAAGGCAAACGTCCGGCTCCTTCTCCCACAAGGAAGGGCCCAGCCCTGAAAGCTCTTGCTGCTCTTCACGGTGCCTTGGCACCCTATCCACAGGCACAGCAGCACTGGGGATCTGTGCTTTCCCAGAGACGCAACACCTCATGGCGCGCGGCCGCGGCAGAGCCTCTTGCCGAGAAGGCAAACTTCCGGCTCCTTCTCCCACAAGGAAGGGCCCAGCCCTGAAAGCTCTTGCTGCTCTTCAACTACCCTTGGAACCCTATCTACAGGCATAATAGCAGTGGGGATCTGTGCTTTCCCAGAGACGCAACATCTCATGGCCCTCGGCCGCAGCAGAGGCTCTTGCCGAGAAGGCAAACGTCCGGCTCCTTCTCCCACAAGGAAGGGCCCAGCCCTGAAAGCTCTTGCTGCTCTTCACGGTGCCTTGGCGCCCTATCTACAGGCACAACAGCACTGGGGATCTGTGCTTTCCCAGAGACGCAACATCTCATGGCGTTCGGCCGCGGCAGAGGCTCTTGCCGAGAAGGCAAACGTCCGGCTCCTTCTCCCACAAGGAAGGGCCCAGCCCTGAAAGATCTTGCTGCTCTTCACGGTGCCTTGGCGCCCTATCTACAGGCACAACAGCAGTGGGGATCTGTGCTTTCCCAGAGACGCAACATCTCATGGCGCTCGGCCGCAGCAGAGCCTCTTGCCGAAAAGGCAAACGTCCGGCTCCTGCTCCCACAAGGAAGGGCCCAGCCCTGAAAGCTCTTGCTGCCCTTCACGGTGCCTTGGCGCCCTATCTACAGGCACAATAGCAGTGGGGATCTGTGCTTTCCCAGAGACGCAACATCTCATGGCGCTCGGCCGCGGCAGAGCCTCTTGCCGAAAAGGCAAACGTCCGGCTCCTTCTCCCACAAGGAAGGGCTCAGCCCTGAAATCTCTTGCTGATCTTCACCTACCCTTGGAACCCTATCTACAGGCATAATAGCAGTGGGGATCTGTGCTTTCCCAGAGATGCAACATCTCATGGCGCTCGGCCGCGGCAGAGCCTCTTGCCGAGAAGGCAAACGTCCGGCTCCTTCTCCCACAAGGAAGGGCCCAGCCCTGAAAGCTCTTGCTGCTCTTCACGGTGCCTTGGCGCCCTATCTACAGGCACAACAGCAGTGGGGATCTGTGCTTTCCCAGAGACGCAACATCTCATGGCGCTCGGCCGCGGCAGAGCCTCTTGCCGAGAAGGCAAACGTCCGGCTCCTTCTCCCACAAGGAAGGGCCCAGCCCTGAAAGCTCTTGCTGCTCTTCACGGTGCCTTGGCACCCTATCCACAGGCACAGCAGCACTGGGGATCTGTGCTTTCCCAGAGACGCAACACCTCATGGCGCGCGGCCGCGGCAGAGCCTCTTGCCGAGAAGGCAAACTTCTGGCTCCTTCACCCACAAGGAAGGGCCCAGCCCTGAAAGCTCTTGCTGCTCTTCACGGTGCCTTGGCGCCCTATCTACAGGCACAACAGCAGTGGGGATCTGTGCTTTCCCAGAGACGCAACATCTCATGGCGCTCGGCCGCGGCAGAGCCTCTTGCCGAGAAGGCAAACGTCCGGCTCCTTCTCCCACAAGGAAGGGCCCAGCCCTGAAAGCTCTTGCTGCCCTTCACGGTGCCTTGGCGCCCTATCTACAGGCACAATAGCAGTGGGGATCTGTGCTTTCCCAGAGACGCAACATCTCATGGCGCTCGGCCGCGGCAGAGCCTCTTGCCGAGAAGGCAAACGTCCGGCTCCTTCTCCCACAAGGAAGGGCCCAGCCCTGAAAGCTCTTGCTGCTCTTCACCTACCCTTGGAACCCTATCTACAGGCATAATAGCAGTGGGGATCTGTGCTTTCCCAGAGACGCAACATCTCATGGCGCTCGGCCGCGGCAGAGCCTCTTGCCGAGAAGGCAAACGTCCGGCTCCTTCTCCCACAAGGAAGGGCCCAGCCCTGAAAGCTCTTGCTGCTCTTCACGGTGCCTTGGCGCCCTATCTACAGGCACAGCAGCAGTGGGGATCTGTGCTTTCCCAGAGACGCAACATCTCATGGTGCTCGGCCGCGGCAGAGCCTCTTGCCGAGAAGGCAAACGTCCGGCTCCTTCTCCCACAAGGAAGGGCCCAGCCCTGAAAGCTCTTGCTGCTCTTCACGGTGCCTTGGCACCCTATCCACAGGCACAGCAGCACTGGGGATCTGTGCTTTCCCAGAGACGCAACACCTCATGGCGCGCGGCCGCGGCAGAGCCTCTTGCCGAGAAGGCAAACTTCCGGCTCCTTCACCCACAAGGAAGGGCCCAGCCCTGAAAGCTCTTGCTGCTCTTCACGGTGCCTTGGCGCCCTATCTACAGGCACAACAGCAGTGGGGATCTGTGCTTTCCCAGAGACGCAACATCTCATGGCGCTCGGCCGCGGCAGAGCCTCTTGCCGAGAAGGCAAACGTCCGGCTCCTTCTCCCACAAGGAAGGGCCCAGCCCTGAAAGATCTTGCTGCTCTTCACGGTGCCTTGGCGCCCTATCTACAGGCACAACAGCGCTGGGGATCTGTGCTTTCCCAGAGACGCAACATCTCATGGCGCTCGGCCGTGGCAGAGCCTCTTGCCGAGAAGGCAAACGTCCGGCTCCTTCTCCCACAAGGAAGGGCCCAGCCCTGAAAGCTCTTGCTGCTCTTCAACTACCCTTGGAACCCTATCTACAGGCATAATAGCAGTGGGGATCTGTGCTTTCCCAGAGACGCAACATCTCATGGCCCTCGGCCGCAGCAGAGGCTCTTGCCGAGAAGGCAAACGTCCGGCTCCTTCTCCCACAAGGAAGGGCCCAGCCCTCAAAGCTCTTGCTGCTCTTCACGGTGCCTTGGCGCCCTATCTACAGGCACAACAGCACTGGGGATCTGTGCTTTCCCAGAGACGCAACATCTCATGGCGTTCGGCCGCGGCAGAGGCTCTTGCCGAGAAGGCAAACGTCCGGCTCCTTCTCCCACAAGGAAGGGCCCAGCCCTGAAAGATCTTGCTGCTCTTCACGGTGCCTTGGCGCCCTATCTACAGGCACAACAGCAGTGGGGATCTGTGCTTTCCCAGAGACGCAACATCTCATGGCGCTCGGCCGCAGCAGAGCCTCTTGCCGAAAAGGCAAACGTCCGGCTCCTGCTCCCACAAGGAAGGGCCCAGCCCTGAAAGCTCTTGCTGCCCTTCACGGTGCCTTGGCGCCCTATCTACAGGCACAATAGCAGTGGGGATCTGTGCTTTCCCAGAGACGCAACATCTCATGGCGCTCGGCCGCGGCAGAGCCTCTTGCCGAAAAGGCAAACGTCCGGCTCCTTCTCCCACAAGGAAGGGCCCAGCCCTGAAAGCTCTTGCTGCTCTTCACGCTGCCTTGCACCCTATCTACAGGCACAGCAGCAGTGGGGATCTGTGCTTTCCCAGAGACGCAACATCTCATGGCGCTCGGCCGCTGCAGAGCCTCTTGCCAAAAAGGAAAACGTCCGGCTCCTTCTCCCACAAGGAAGGGCTCAGCCCTGAAATCTCTTGCTGATCTTCACCTACCCTTGGAACCCTATCTACAGGCACAGCAGCAGTGGGGATCTGTGCTTTCCCAGAGACGCAACATCTCATGGCGCTCGGCCGCGGCAGAGCCTCTTGCCGAGAAGGCAAACGTCCGGCTCCTTCTCCCACAAGGAAGGGCCCAGCCCTGAAAGCTCTTGCTGCTCTTCACCTACCCTTGGAACCCTATCTACAGGCATAATAGCAGTGGGGATCTGTGCTTTCCCAGAGACGCAACATCTCATGGCGCTCGGCCGCGGCAGAGCCTCTTGCCGAGAAGGCAAACGTCCGGCTCCTTCTCCCACAAGGAAGGGCCCAGCCCTGAAAGCTCTTGCTGCTCTTCACGGTGCCTTGGCGCCCTATCTACAGGCACAGCAGCAGTGGGGATCTGTGCTTTCCCAGAGACGCAACATCTCATGGCGCTCGGCCGCGGCAGAGCCTCTTGCCGAGAAGGCAAACGTCCGGCTCCTTCTCCCACAAGGAAGGGCCCAGCCCTGAAAGCTCTTGCTGCCCTTCACGGTGCCTTGGCGCCCTATCTACAGGCACAATAGCAGTGGGGATCTGTGCTTTCCCAGAGACGCAACATCTCATGGCGCTCGGCCGCGGCAGAGCCTCTTGCCGAGAAGGCAAACGTCCGGCTCCTTCTCCCACAGGGAAGGGCCCAGCCCTGAAAGCTCTTGCTGCCCTTCACGGTGCCTTGGCGCCCTATCTACAGGCACAACAGCACTGGGGATCTGTGCTTTCCCAGAGACGCAACATCTCATGGCGCTCGGCCGCGGCACAACATTTGCTGAAGAGGCAAACGTCCGGCTCCTTCTCCCACAAGGAAGGGCCCAGCCCTGAAAGCTCTTGCTGCTCTTCACGGTGCCTTGGCACCCTATCTACAGGCACAGCAGCAGTGGGATTCTGTGCTTTCCCAGAGACGCAACATCTCATGGCGCTCGGCCGCGGCAGAGCCTCTTGCGGAAAAGGCAAACGTCCGGCTCCTTCTCCCACAAGGAAGGGCCCAGCCGTGAAAGCTCTTGCTTCTCTTCACCTACCCTTGGAACCCTATCTACAGGCATAATAGCAGTGGGGATCTGTGCTTTCCCAGAGACGCAACATCTCATTGCGCTCGGCCGCAGCAGAGCCTCTTGCCGAAAAGGCAAACGTCCGGCTCCTTCTCCCACAAGGAAGGGCCCAGCCCTCAAAGCTCTTGCTGCTCTTCACGGTGCCTTGGCGCCCTATCTACAGGCACAACAGCACTGGGGATCTGTGCTTTCCCAGAGACGCAACATCTCATGGCGTTCGGCCGCGGCAGAGCCTCTTGCCGAGAAGGGAAACGTCCGTCTCCTTCTCCCACAAGGAAGGGCCCAGCCCTGAAAGATCTTGCTGCTCTTCACGGTGCCTTGGCGCCCTATCTACAGGCACAACAGCACTGCGGATCTGTGCTTTCCCAGAGACGCAACATCTCATGGCGCTCGGCCGCGGCAGAGCCTCTTGCGGAAAAGGCAAACGTCCGGCTCCTTCTCCCACAAGGAAGGGCCCAGCCCTCAAAGCTCTTGCTGCTCTTCACGGTGCCTTGGCGCCCTATCTACAGGCACAACATCACTGGGGATCTGTGCTTTCCCAGAGACGCAACATCTCATGGCGCTCGGCCGCGGCAGAGCCTCTTGCCGAGAAGGCAAACGTCCGGCTCCTTCTCCCACAAGGAAGGGCCCAGCCCTGAAAGATCTTGCTGCTCTTCACGGTGCCTTGGCGCCCTATCTACAGGCACAACATCACATGGGATCTGTGCTTTCCCAGAGACGCAACATCTCATGGCGCTCGGCCGCGGCAGAGCCTCTTGCCGAAAAGGCAAACGTCCGGCTCCTTCTCCCACAAGGAAGGGCCCAGCCCTGAAAGCTGTTACTGCTCTTCACTTACTCGTGGCACCCTATCTACAGGCACAGCAGCAGTGGTGATTTGTACTTTCCCAGAGACGCAACATCTCCTGGCGCTCGGCCGTGGCACAACATTTGCTGAAAAGGCAAACGTCCGGCTCCTTCTCCCACAAGGAAGGGCCCAGCCCTGAAAGCTCTTGCTGCTCTTCACGGTGCCTTGGCGCCCTATATACAGGCACAGCAGCAGTGGGGATCTGTGCTTTCCCAGAGACGCAACATCTCATGGTGCTCGGCCGCGGCAGAGCCTCTTGCTGAGAAGGCAAACATCCGGCTCCTTCTCCCACAAGGAAGGGCCCAGCCCTGAAAGCTCTTGCTGCTCTTCACGGTGCCTTGGCGCCCTATCTACAGGCACAACAGCAGTGGGGATCTGTGCTTTCCCAGAGACGCAACATCTCATGGCGTTTGGCCGCGGCAGAGGCTCTTGCCGAGAAGGCAAACGTCCGGCTCCTTCTCCCACAAGGAAGGGCCCAGCCCTGAAAGCTCTTGCTGCTCTTCACGCTGCCTTGGCGCCCTATCTACAGGCACAGCAGCAGTGGGGATCTGTGCTTTCCCAGAGATGCTACATCTCATGGTGCTCGGCCGCGGCAGAGCCTCTCGCTGAGAAGGCAAACGTCCGGCTCCTTCTCCCACAAGGAAGGGCCCAGCCCTGAAAGCTCTTGCTGCTCTTCACGGTGCCTTGGCGCCCTATCTACAGGCACAGCAGCAGTGGGGATCTGTGCTTTCCCAGAGACGCAACATCTCATGGCGCTCGGCCGCGGCAGAGCCTCTTGCCGAGAAGGCAAACGTGTGGCTCCTTCTCCCACAAGGAAGGGCCCAGCCCTGAAAGCTCTTGCTGCTCTTCACGCTGCCTTGGCGCCCTATCTACAGTCACAACAGCACTGGGGATCTGTGCTTTCCCAGAGACGCAACATCTCATGGCGCTCGGCCGCAGCACAACATTTGCTGAAAAGGCAAACGTCCGGCTCCTTCTCCCACAAGGAAGGGCCCAGCCCTGAAAGCTCTTGCTGCTCTTCACGGTGCCTTGGCGCCCTATCTACAGGCACAACAGCACTGGGGATCTGTGCTTTCCCAGAGACGCAACATCTCATGGCGCTCGGCCGCGGCACAACATTTGCTGAAGAGGCAATCGTCCGGCTCCTTCTCCCACAAGGAAGGGCCCAGCCCTCAAAGCTCTTGCTGCTCTTCACGCTGCCTTGGCGCCCTATCTACAGGCACAACAGCAGTGGGGATCTGTGCTTTCCCAGAGACGCAACATCTCATGGTGCTCGGCCGCGGCAGAGCCTCTTGCCGAGAAGTCAAACGTCCGGCTCCTTCTCCCACAAGGAAGGGCCCAGCCCTGAAAGCTCTTGCTGCTCTTCACCTACCCTTGGAACCCTATCTACAGGCATAATAGCAGTGGGGATCTGTGCTTTCCCAGAGACGCAACATCTCATGGCTCTCAGCCGCAGCAGAGGCTCTTGCCGTAAAGGCAAACGTCCGGCTCCTTCTCCCACAAGGAAGGGCCCAGCCCTGAAAGCTCTTGCTGCTCTTCACGCTGCCTTGGCGCCCTATCTACAGGCACAGCAGCAGTGGGGATCTGTGCTTTCCCAGAGATGCTACATCTCATGGTGCTCGGCCGCGGCAGAGCCTCTTGCCGAGAAGGCAAACGTCCGGCTCCTACACCCACAAGAAAGGGCCCAGCCCTGAAAGCTCTTGCTGCCCTTCACGGTGCCTTGGCGCCCTATCTACAGGCACAATAGCAGTGGGGATCTGTGCTTTCCCAGAGACGCAACATCTCATGGCGCTCGGCCGCGGCAGAGCCTCTTGCCGAAAAGGCAAACGTCCGGCTCCTTCTCCCACAAGGAAGGGCCCAGCCCTGAAAGCTCTTGCTGCTCTTCACGCTGCCTTGGCGCCCTATCTACAGGCACAACAGCAGTGGGGATCTGTGCTTTCCCAGAGACGCAACATCTCATGGTGCTCGGCCGCGGCAGAGCCTCTTGCCGAGAAGGCAAACGTCCGGCTCCTTCTCCCACAAGGAAGGGCCCAGCCCTGAAAGCTCTTGCTGCTCTTCACGGTGCCTTGGCACCCTATCTACAGGCACAGCAGCAGTGGGGATCTGTGCTTTCCCAGAGACGCAACATCTCATGGCTCTCAGCCGCAGCAGAGGCTCTTGCCGTAAAGGCAAACGTCCGGCTCCTTCTCCCACAAGGAAGGGCCCAGCCCTGAAAGCTCTTGCTGCTCTTCACGCTGCCTTGGCGCCCTATCTACAGGCACAGCAGCAGTGGGGATCTGTGCTTTCCCAGAGATGCTACATCTCATGGTGCTCGGCCGCGGCAGAGCCTCTTGCCGAGAAGGCAAACGTCCGGCTCCTACACCCACAAGGAAGGGCCCAGCCCTGAAAGCTCTTGCTGCCCTTCACGGTGCCTTGGCGCCCTATCTACAGGCACAATAGCAGTGGGGATCTGTGCTTTCCCAGAGACGCAACATCTCATGGCGCTCGGCCGCGGCAGAGCCTCTTGCCGAAAAGGCAAACGTCCGGCTCCTTCTCCCACAAGGAAGGGCCCAGCCCTGAAAGCTCTTGCTGCTCTTCACGCTGCCTTGGCGCCCTATCTACAGGCACAACAGCAGTGGGGATCTGTGCTTTCCCAGAGACGCAACATCTCATGGTGCTCGGCCGCGGCAGAGCCTCTTGCCGAGAAGGCAAACGTCCGGCTCCTTCTCCCACAAGGAAGGGCCCAGCCCTGAAAGCTCTTGCTGCTCTTCACCTACCCTTGGAACCCTATCTACAGGCATAATAGCAGTGGGGATCTGTGCTTTCCCAGAGACGCAACATCTCATGGCGCTCGGCCGCAGCAGAGGCTCTTGCCGAAAAGGCAAACGTCCGGCTCCTTCTCCCACAAGGAAGGGCCCAGCCCTGAAAGCTCTTGCTGCTCTTCACCTACCCTTGGAACCCTATCTACAGGCATAATAGCAGTGGGGATCTGTGCTTTCCCAGAGACGCAACATCTCATGGCGCTCGGCCGCGGCAGAGCCTCTTGCCGAGAAGGCAAACGTTCGGCTCCTTCTCCCACAAGGAAGGGCCCAGCCCTGAAAGCTCTTGCTGCTCTTCACGGTGCCTTGGCACCCTATCTACAGGCACAGCAGCAGTGGGGATCTGTGCTTTCCCAGAGACGCAACATCTCATGGCGCTCGGCCGCGGCAGAGCCTCTTGCCGAGAAGGCAAACGTCCGGCTCCTTCTCCCACAAGGAAGGGCCCCGCCCTGAAAGCTCTTGCTGCCCTTCACGGTGCCTTGGCGCCCTATCTACAGGCACAATAGCAGTGGGGATCTGTGCTTTCCC
This sequence comes from Harpia harpyja, assembly GCF_026419915.1. NCBI lineage: Eukaryota > Metazoa > Chordata > Aves > Accipitriformes > Accipitridae > Harpia > Harpia harpyja. The sequence goes on along the minus strand of NC_068947.1, from coordinate 23,719,503 downwards.
AGAGACGCAACATCTCATGGCGCTCGGCCGCGGCAGAGCCTCTTGCCGAGAAGGCAAACGTCCGGCTCCTTCTCCCACAAGGAAGGGCCCAGCCCTGAAAGCTCTTGCTGCTCTTCACGGTGCCTTGGCGCCCTATCTACAGGCACAGCAGCAGTGGGGATCTGTGCTTTCCCAGAGACGCAACATCTCATGGTGCTCGGCCGCGGCAGAGCCTCTTGCCGAGAAGGCAAACGTCCGGCTCCTTCTCCCACAAGGAAGGGCCCAGCCCTGAAAGCTCTTGCTGCTCTTCACGGTGCCTTGGCACCCTATCCACAGGCACAGCAGCACTGGGGATCTGTGCTTTCCCAGAGACGCAACACCTCATGGCGCGCGGCCGCGGCAGAGCCTCTTGCCGAGAAGGCAAACTTCCGGCTCCTTCACCCACAAGGAAGGGCCCAGCCCTGAAAGCTCTTGCTGCTCTTCACGGTGCCTTGGCGCCCTATCTACAGGCACAACAGCAGTGGGGATCTGTGCTTTCCCAGAGACGCAACATCTCATGGCGCTCGGCCGCGGCAGAGCCTCTTGCCGAGAAGGCAAACGTCCGGCTCCTTCTCCCACAAGGAAGGGCCCAGCCCTGAAAGATCTTGCTGCTCTTCACGGTGCCTTGGCGCCCTATCTACAGGCACAACAGCGCTGGGGATCTGTGCTTTCCCAGAGACGCAACATCTCATGGCGCTCGGCCGCGGCAGAGCCTCTTGCCGAGAAGGCAAACGTCCGGCTCCTTCTCCCACAAGGAAGGGCCCAGCCCTGAAAGCTGTTACTGCTCTTCACTTACTCGTGGCACCCTATCTACAGGCACAGCAGCAGTGGTGATTTGTACTTTCCCAGAGACGCAACATCTCATGGCGCTCGGCCGTGGCAGAGCCTCTTGCCGAGAAGGCAAACGTCCGGCTCCTTCTCCCACAAGGAAGGGCCCAGCCCTGAAAGCTCTTGCTGCTCTTCACCTACCCTTGGAACCCTATCTACAGGCATAATAGCAGTGGGGATCTGTGCTTTCCCAGAGATGCAAAATCTCATGGCGCTCGGCCGCGGCAGAGCCTCTTGCCGAGAAGGCAAACGTCCGGCTCCTTCTCCCACAAGGAAGGGCCCAGCCCTGAAAGCTCTTGCTGCTCTTCACGGTGCCTTGGCGCCCTATCTACAGGCACAATAGCAGTGGGGATCTGTGCTTTCCCAGAGACGCAACATCTCATGGTGCTCGGCCGCGGCAGAGCCTCTTGCCGAGAAGGCAAACGTCCGGCTCCTTCTCCCACAAGGAAGGGCCCAGCCCTGAAAGCTCTTGCTGCCCTTCACGGTGCCTTGGCGCCCTATCTACAGGCACAATAGCAGTGGGGATCTGTGCTTTCCCAGAGACGCAACATCTCATGGCGCGCGGCCGCGGCAGAGCCTCTTGCCGAGAAGGCAAACGTCCGGCTCCTTCTCCCACAAGGAAGGGCCCAGCCCTGAAAGCTCTTGCTGCTCTTCACCTACCCTTGGAACCCTATCTACAGGCATAATAGCAGTGGGGATCTGTGCTTTCCCAGAGACGCAACATCTCATGGCGCTCGGCCGCAGCAGAGGCTCTTGCCGAAAAGGCAAACGTCCGGCTCCTTCTCCCACAAGGAAGGGCCCAGCCCTGAAAGCTCTTGCTGCTCTTCACGGTGCCTTGGCGCCCTATCTACAGGCACAACAGCACTGGGGATCTGTGCTTTACCAGAGACGCAACATCTCATGGCGTTCGGCCGCGGCAGAGGCTCTTGCCGAGAAGGCAAACGTCCGGCTCCTTCTCCCACAAGGAAGGGCCCAGCCCTGAAAGATCTTGCTGCTCTTCACGGTGCCTTGGCGCCCTATCTACAGGCACAACAGCACTGGGGATCTGTGCTTTCCCAGAGACGCAACATCTCATGGCGCTCGGCCGCGGCACGACATTTGCTGAAGAGGCAAACGTCCGGCTCCTTCTCCCACAAGGAAGGGCCCAGCCCTGAAAGATCTTGCTGCTCTTCACGGTGCCTTGGCACCCTATCTACAGGCACAGCAGCAGTGGGATTCTGTGCTTTCCCAGAGACGCAACATCTCATGGCGCTCGGCCGCGGCAGAGCCTCTTGCCGAAAAGGCAAACGTCCGGCTCCTTCTCCCACAAGGAAGGGCCCAGCCCTCAAAGCTCTTGCTGCTCTTCACGGTGCCTTGGCGCCCTATCTACAGGCACAACAGCACTGGGGATCTGTGCTTTCCCAGAGACGCAACATCTCATGGCGCTCGGCCGCGGCAGAGGCTCTTGCCGAGAAGGCAAACGTCCGGCTCCTTCTCCCACAAGGAAGGGCCCAGCCCTGAAAGATCTTGCTGCTCTTCACGGTGCCTTGGCGCCCTATCTACAGGCACAACAGCAGTGGGGATCTGTGCTTTCCCAGAGACGCAACATCTCATGGCGCTCGGCCGCGGCACGACATTTGCTGAAGAGGCAAAGGTCCGGCTCCTTCTCCCACAAGGAAGGGCCCAGCCCTGAAAGCTCTTGCTGCTCTTCACGGTGCCTTGGCACCCTATCTACAGGCACAGCAGCAGTGGCATTCTGTGCTTTCCCAGAGACGCAACATCTCATGGCGCTCGGCCGCGGCAGAGCCTCTTGCGGAAAAGGCAAACGTCCGGCTCCTTCTCCCACAAGGAAGGGCCCAGCCCTGAAAGCTCTTGCTGCTCTTCACCTACCCTTGGAACCCTATCTACAGGCATAATAGCAGTGGGGATCTGTGCTTTCCCAGAGACGCAACATCTCATGGCGCTCGGCCGCAGCAATGCCTCTTGCCGAAAAGGCAAACGTCCGGCTCCTTCTCCCACAAGGAAGGGCCCAGCCCTGAAAGCTCTTGCTGCTCTTCACGCTGCCTTGGCGCCCTATCTACAGGCACAACAGCAGTGGGGATCTGTGCTTTCCCAGAGACGCAACATCTCATGGCGTTCGGCCGCGGCAGAGGCTCTTGCCGAGAAGGCAAACGTCCGGCTCCTTCTCCCACAAGGAAGGGCCCAGCCCTGAAAGCTCTTGCTGCTCTTCACGCTGCCTTGGCGCCCTATCTACAGGCACAGCAGCAGTGGGGATCTGTGCTTTCCCAGAGACGCTACATCTCATGGCACTCGGCCGAGGCAGAGCCTCTTGTCAAAAAGGAAAACGTCAGACTCCTTCTCCCACAAGGAAGGGCCCAGCCCTGAAAGCTCTTGCTGATCTTCACCTACCCTTGGAACCCTATCTACAGGCACAGCAGCAGTGGGGATCTGTGCTTTCCCAGCGACGCAACATCTCATGGCACTCGCCGAGGCAGAGCCTCTTGCCGAGAAGGCAAACGTCCGGCTCCTTCTCCCACAAGGAAGGGCTCAGCCCTGAAAGCCCTTGCTGCTCTTCACCTACCCTTGGCGCCCTATTTACAGGCACAATAGCAGTGGGGATCTGTGCTTTCCCAGAGACGCAAGATCTCATGGTGCTCTGCCGCGGCAGAGCCTCTTGCTGAAAAGGCAAACGTCCGGCTCCTTCTCCCACAAGGAAGGGCCTAGCCCTGAAAGCTCTCGCTGCTCTTCACGCTGCCTTGGCACCCTATCTTCAGGCACAGCAGCAGTGGGGATCTGTGCTTTCCCAGAGACGCAACATCTCATGGCGCTCGGCCGCGGCAGAGCCTCTTGCCGAAAAGGCAAACGTCGGGCTCCTTCTCCCACAAGGAAGGGCCCAGCCCTGAAAGCTCTTGCTGCTCTTCACGGTCCCTTGGCACCCTATCTTCAGGCACAGCAGCAGTGGGATCTGTGCTTTCCCAGAGACGCAACATCTCATGGCGCTCGGCCGCGGCACAACATTTGCTGAAAAGGCAAACGTCCGGCTCCTTCTCCCACAAGGAAGGGCCGAGCCCTGAAAGCTCTTGCTGCTCTTCACGGTGCCTTGGCACCCTATCTACAGGCACAGCAGCAGTGGGGATCTGTGCTTTCCCAGAGACGCAACATCTCATGGCGCTCGGCCGCGGCAGAGCCTCTTGCCGGGAAGGCAAACGTCCGGCTCCTTCTCCCACAAGGAAGGGCCCAGCCCTGAAAGCTCTTGCTGCTCTTCACCTACCCTTGGCGCCCTATTTACAGGCACCTCAGCACTGGGGATCTGTGCTTTCCCAGAGACGCAACATCTCATGGCGCTCGGCCGCGGCAGAGCCTCTTGCGGAAAAGGCAAACGTCTGGCTCCTTCTCCCACAAGGAAGGGCCCAGCCCTGAAAGCTCTTGCTGCTCTTCACGGTGCCTTGGCGCCCTATCTACAGGCACAGCAGCAGTGGGGATCTGTGCTTTCCCAGAGACGCAACATCTCATGGCGCTCGGCCGCGGCACAACCTCTTGCCGAAAAGGCAAACGTCCGGCTCCTTCTGCCACAAGGAAGGGCCCAGCCCTGAAAGCTCTTGCTGCTCTTCACGGTGCCTTGGCACCCTATCTACAGGCACAACAGCAGTGGGGATCTGTGCTTTCCCAGAGACCCAAGATCTCATGGTGCTCTGCCGCGGCAGAACCTCTTGCTGAAAAGGCAAACGTCCGGCTCCTTCTCCCACAAGGAAGGGCCCAGCCCTGAAAGCTCTTGCTGCTCTTCACGGTCCCTTGGCACCCTATCTTCAGGCACAGCAGCAGTGGGGATCTGTGCTTTCCCAGAGACGCAACATCTCATGGCGCTCGGCCGCGGCACAACATTTGCTGAAAAGGCAAACGTCCGGCTCCTTCTCCCACAAGGAAGGGCCGAGCCCTGAAAGCTCTTGCTGCTCTTCACGGTGCCTTGGCACCCTATCTACAGGCACAGCAGCAGTGGGGATCTGTGCTTTCCCAGAGACGCAACATCTCATGGCGCTCGGCCGCGGCAGAGCCTCTTGCCGGGAAGGCAAACGTCCGGCTCCTTCTCCCACAAGGAAGGGCCCAGCCCTGAAAGCTCTTGCTGCTCTTCACCTACCCTTGGCGCCCTATTTACAGGCACCTCAGCACTGGGGATCTGTGCTTTCCCAGAGACGCAACATCTCATGGTGCTCGGCCGCGGCAGAGCCTCTTGCGGAAAAGGCAAACGTCTGGCTCCTTCTCCCACAAGGAAGGGCCCAGCCCTGAAAGCTCTTGCTGCTCTTCACGGTGCCTTGGCGCCCTATCTACAGGCACAGCAGCAGTGGGGATCTGTGCTTTCCCAGAGACGCAACATCTCATGGCGCTCGGCCGCGGCACAACCTCTTGCCGAAAAGGCAAACGTCCGGCTCCTTCTCCAACAAGGAAGGGCCCAGCCCTGAAAGCTCTTGCTGCTCTTCACTCTGCCTTGGTGCCCTATCTACAGGCACAACAGAATGGGGATCCGTGCTTTCCCAGAGACGCAACATCTCATGGCGCTCGGCCGCGGCAGAGCCTCTTGCCGAAAAGGCAAACGTCCGGCTCCTTCTCCCACAAGGAAGGGCCCAGCCCTGAAAGCTCTTGCTGCTCTTCACCTACCCTTGGAACCCTATCTACAGGTACAATAGCAGTGGGGATCTGTGCTTTCCCAGAGATGCTACACCTCATGGCGCTCGGCCGAGGCAGAGCCTCTTGCCGAGGAGGCAAACGTCCGGCTCCTTCTCCCACAAGGAAGGGCCCAGCCCTGAAAGCTCTTGCTGCTCTTCACGCTGCCTTGGCGCCCTATCTACAGGCACAACAGCACTGGGGATCTGTGCTTTCCAGAGACGCACATCTCATGGCGCTCGGCCGCGGCAGAGCCTCTTGCCGAGAAGGCAAACGTCCGGCTCCTTCTCCCACAAGGAAGGGCCCAGCCCTGAAAGCTCTTGCTGCTCTTCACGGTGCCTTGGCGCCCTATCTACAGGCACAGCAGCAGTGGGGATCTGTGCTTTCCCAGAGACGCAACATCTCATGGCGCTCGGCCGCGGCAGAGCCTCTTGCCGAGAAGGCAAACGTCCGGCTCCTTCTGCCACAAGGAAGGGCCCAGCCCTGAAAGCTCTTGCTGCTCTTCACCTACCCTTGGCGCCCTATCTACAGACACAGCAGCAGTGGGGATCTGTGCTTTCCCAGAGACGCAACATCTCATGGCGCTCGGCCGCGGCAGAGCCTGTTGCCGAGAAGGCAAACGTCTGGCTCCTTCTCCCACAAGGAAGGGCCCAGCCCTGAAAGCTCTTGCTGCTCTTCACGGTGCCTTGTTTCCCTATCTACAGGCACAGCAGCAGTAGGGATCTGTGCTTTCCCAGAGACGCAACACCTCATGGCGCTCGGCCGCGGCAGAGCCTCTTGCCGAAAAGGCAAACGTCCGGCTCCTTCTCCCACAAGGAAGGGCCCAGCCCTGAAAGCTCTTGCTGCTCTTCACGGTGCCTTGGCACCCTATCTACAGGCACAACAGCAGTGGGGATCTGTGCTTTCCCAGAGACCCAAGATCTCATGGTGCTCTGCCGCGGCAGAACCTCTTGCTGAAAAGGCAAACGTCCGGCTCCTTCTCCCACAAGGAAGGGCCCAGCCTGAAAGCTGTTACTGCTCTCACTTACTCTTGGCACCCTATCTACAGGCACAGCAGCAGTGGCGATCTGTACTTTCCCAGAGACGCAACATCTCATGGCGCTCGGCCGTGGCACAACATTTGCTGAAAAGGCAAACGTCCGGCTCCTTCTCCACAAGGAAGGGCCGAGCCCTGAAAGCTCTTGCTGCTCTTCACGGTGCCTTGGCACCCTATCTACAGGCACAGCAGCAGTGGGGATCTGTGCTTTCCCAGAGACGCAACATCTAATGGCGCTCGGCCGCGGCAGAGCCTCTTGCCGGGAAGGCAAACGTCCGGCTCCTTCTCCCACAAGGAAGGGCCCAGCCCTGAAAGCTCTTGCTGCTCTTCACCTACCCTTGGCGCCCTATTTACAGGCACCTCAGCACTGGGGATCTGTGCTTTCCCAGAGACGCAACAATCTCATGGTGCTCGGCCGCGGCAGAGCCTCTTGCCGGGAAGGCAAACGTCTGGCTCCTTCTCCCACAAGGAAGGGCCCAGCCCTGAAAGCTCTTGCTGCTCTTCACGGTGCCTTGGCGCCCTATCTACAGGCACAGCAGCAGTGGGGATCTGTGCTTTCCCAGAGACGCAACATCTCATGGCGCTCGGCCGCGGCACAACCTCTTGCCGAAAAGGCAAACGTCCGGCTCCTTCTCCCACAAGGAAGGGCCCAGCCCTGAAAGCTCTTGCTGCTCTTCACGGTGCCTTGGTGCCCTATCTATAGGCACAACAGCAGTGGGAATCTGTGCTTTCCCAGAGATGCTACATCTCATGGCGCTCGGCCGCGGCAGAGCCTCTTGCCGAAAAGGCAAACGTCCGGCTCCTTCTCCCACAAGGAAGGGCCCAGCCCTGAAAGCTCTTGCTGCTCTTCACGCTGCCTTGGTGCCCTATCTACAGCACAACAGAAATGGGGATCCGTGCTTTCCCAGAGACGCAACATCTCATGGCGCTCGGCCGCGGCAGAGCCTCTTGCCGAAAAGGCAAACGTCCGGCTCCTTCTGCCACAAGGAAGGGCCAGCCCTGAAAGCTCTTGCTGCTCTTCACCTACCCTTGGAACCCTATCTACAGGCACAATAGCAGTGGGGATCTGTGCTTTCCCAGAGATGCTACATCTCATGGCGCTCGGCCGCGGCAGAGCCTCTTGCCGAGAAGGCAAACGTCCGGCTCCTTCTCCACAAGGAAGGGCCCAGCCCTGAAAGATCTTGCTGCTCTTCACCTACCCTTGGAACCCTATCTACAGGCATAATAGCAGTGGGGATCTGTGCTTTCCCAGAGACGCAACATCTCATGGCGCTCGGCCGCGGCAGAGCCTCTTGCCGAGAAGGCAAACGTCCGGCTCCTTCTCCCACAAGGAAGGGCCCAGCCCTGAAAGCTCTTGCTGCTCTTCACGGTGCCTTGGCGCCCTATCTACAGGCACAACAGCAGTGGGGATCTGTGCTTTCCCAGAGACGCAATATCTCATGGTGCTCGGCCGCGGCAGAGCCTCTTGCCGAGAAGGCAAACGTCGGCTCCTTCTCCCACAAGGAAGGGCCCAGCCCTGAAAGCTCTTGCTGCTCTTCACGGTGCCTTGGCACCCTATCCACAGGCACAGCAGCACTGGGGATCTGTGCTTTCCCAGAGACGCAACACCTCATGGCGCGCGGCCGCGGCAGAGCCTCTTGCCGAGAAGGCAAACTTCCGGCTCCTTCACCCACAAGGAAGGGCCCAGCCCTGAAAGCTCTGCTGCTCTTCACGGTGCCTTGGCGCCCTATCTACAGGCACAACAGCAGTGGGGATCTGTGCTTTCCCAGAGACGCAACATCTCATGGCGCTCGGCCGCGGCAGAGCGTCTTGCCGAGAAGGCAAACGTCCGGCTCCTTCTCCCACAAGGAAGGGCCCAGCCCTGAAAGATCTTGCTGCTCTTCACGGTGCCTTGGCGCCCTATCTACAGCACAACAGCGCTGGGGATCTGTGCTTTCCCAGAGACGCAACATCTCATGGCGCGCGGCCGCGGCAGAGCCTCTTGCCGAGAAGGCAAAACGTCGGCTCCTTCTCCCACAAGGAAGGGCCCAGCCCTGAAAGCTCTTGCTGCTCTTCAACTACCCTTGGAACCCTATCTACAGGCATAATAGCAGTGGGGATCTGTGCTTTCCCAGAGACGCAACATCTCATGGCGCTCGGCCGCAGCAGAAGCTCTTGCCGAAAAGGCAAACGTCCGGCTCCTTCTCCCACAAGGAAGGGCCCAGCCTCAAAGCTCTTGCTGCTCTTCACGGTGCCTTGGCGCCTATCTACAGGCACAACAGCACTGGGGATCTGTGCTTTCCCAGAGACGCAACATCTCATGGTCTTCGGCCGCGGCAGAGGCTCTTGCCGAGAAGGCAAACGTCCGGCTCCTTCTCCCACAAGGAAGGGCCCAGCCCTGAAAGATCTTGCTGCTCTTCACGGTGCCTTGGCGCCCTATCTACAGGCACAACAGCACTGGGGATCTGTGCTTTCCCAGAGACGCAACATCTCATGGCGCTCGGCCCGCGGCACGACATTTGCTGAAGAGGCAAACGTCCGGCTCCTTCTCCCACAAGGAAGGGCCCAGCCCTGAAAGATCTTGCTGCTCTTCACGGTGCCTTGGCACCCTATCTACAGGCACAGCAGCAGTGGGATTCTGTGCTTTCCCAGAGACGCAACATCTCATGGCGCTCGGCCGCGGCAGAGCCTCTTGCCGAAAAGGCAACGTCGGCTCCTTCTCCCACAAGGAAGGGCCCAGCCCTCAAAGCTCTTGCTGCTCTTCACGGTGCCTTGGCGCCCTATCTACAGGCACAACAGCACTGGGGATCTGTGCTTTCCCAGAGACGCAACATCTCATGGCGCTCGCCGCGGCAGAGGCTCTTGCCGAGAAGGCAAACGT
>NC_068947.1:23634071-23709923 GCF_026419915.1 Harpia harpyja | reverse complement strand
TGGTCCCCGGCAGGCGAGCCCCTCGTCGACAATTTGGTCCCCGGCAGGCGAGCCCTCGTCCACAATTTGGTCCCCGGCAGGCGAGCCCTCGTCGACAATTTGGTCCCCGGCAGCCGAGCCCTCGTCGACAATTTGGTCCCCCGGCAGCCGAGCCCTCGTCGTAGTAAGGGTCCCCGGCAGCCGAGCCCTCGTCGTAGTAAGCGTCCCCCGGCAGCCGAGCCCTCGTCGTAGTAAGGGTCCCCGGCAGCCGAGCCCTCGTCGTAGTAAGGGTCCCCCGGCAGCCGAGCCCTCGTCGTAGTAAGGGTCCCCGGCAGCCGAGCCCTCGTCGTAGTAAGGGTCCCCGGCAGCCGACACCCTCGTCGTAGTAAGGGTCCCCGGCAGCCGACACCCTCGTCGTAGTAAGGGTCCCCGGCAGCCGAGCCCTCGTCGACAATTTGGTCCTCGGCAGCCGAGCCCTCGTCGTAGTAAGGGTCCCCGGCAGCCGAGCCCTCGTCGACAATTTGGTCCCCGGCAGCCGAGCCCTCGTCGACAATTTGGTCCCCGGCAGCCGAGCCCTCGTCGACAATTTGGTCCCCGGCAGCCGAGCCCTCGTCGTAGTAAGGGTCCCCGGCAGCCGAGCCCTCGTCGTAGTAAGGGTCCCCGGCAGCCGAGCCCTCGTCGTAGTAAGGGTCCCCGGCAGCCGAGCCCTCGTCGACAATTTGGTCCCCGGCAGCCGAGCCCTCGTCGTAGTAATGGTCCCCGGCAGCCGAGCCCTCGTCGTAGTAATGGTCCCCGGCAGCCGAGCCCTCGTCGTAGTAATGCTCCCCGGCAGCCGAGCCCTCGTCGTAGTAATGGTCCCCGGCAGCCGAGCCCTCGTCGTAGTAAGGGTCCCCGGCAGCCGAGCCCTCGTCGTAGTAATGGTCCCCGGCAGCCGAGCCCTCGTCGACAATTTGGTCCCCCGGCAGCCGAGCCCCTCGTCGACAATTTGGTCCCCGGCAGCCGAGCCCTCGTCGACAATTTGGTCCCGGGCAGCCGAGCCCTCGTCGTAGTAATGGTCCCCGGCAGCCGAGCCCTCGTCGTAGTAATGGTCCCCGGCAGCCGAGCCCTCGTCGTAGTAATGGTCCCCGGCAGCCGAGCCCTCGTCGTAGTAATGGTCCCCGGCAGCCGAGCCCTCGTCGACAATTTGGACCCCGGCAGCCGAGCCCTCGTCGACAATTTGGACCCCGGCAGCCGAGCCCTCGTCGTAGTAAGGGTCCCCGGCAGCCGAGCCCTCGTCGACAATTTTGTCCCCCGGCAGCCGAGTCCTCGTCGTAGTAAGGGTCCCCGGCAGCCGAGCCCTCGTCGACAATTTGGTCCCCCGGCAGCCGAGTCCCTCGTCGGCAGTAAGGGTCCCCGGCAGCCGAGCCCTCGTCGCAGTAAGGGTCCCCGGCAGCCGAGCCCTCGTCGCAGTAAGGGTCCCCGGCAGCCGAGCCCTCGTCGCAGTAAAGGGTCCCCGGCAGCCGAGCCCTCGTCGCAGTAAGGGTCCCCGGCAGCCGAGCCCTCGTCGCAGTAAGGGTCCCCGGCAGCCGAGCCCTCGTCGCAGTAAGGGTCCCCGGCAGCCGAGCCCTCGTCGCAGTAAGGGTCCCCGGCAGCCGAGCCCTCGTCGCAGTAAGGGGTCCCCCGGCAGCAGAGCCCTCGTCGACAATTTGGTCCCCGGCAGCCGAGCCCTCGTCGTAGTAATGGTCCCCGGCAGCCGAGCCCTCGTCGACAATTTGGTCCCCGGCAGCCGAGCCCTCGTCGTAGTAAGGGTCCCCGGCAGCCGACACCCTCGTCGTAGTAAGGGTCCCCGGCAGCCGAGCCCTCGTCGACAATTTGGTCCTCGGCAGCCGAGCCCTCGTCGACAATTTGGTCCCCGGCAGCCGAGCCCTCGTCGACAATTTGGTCCCCGGCAGCCGAGCCCTCGTCGACAATTTGGTCCCCGGCAGCCGAGCCCTCGTCGTAGTAAGGGTCCCCGGCAGCCGAGCCCCTCGTCGTAGTAAGGGTCCCCGGCAGCCGAGCCCTCGTCGTAGTAAGGGTCCCCGGCAGCCGAGCCCTCGTCGTAGTAAGGGTCCCCGGCAGCCGAGCCCTCGTCGTAGTAAGGGTCCCCGGCAGCCGAGCCCTCGTCGACAATTTGGTCCCCGGCAGCCGAGCCCTCGTCGTAGTAATGGTCCCCGGCAGCCGAGCCCTCGTCGTAGTAATGGTCCCCGGCAGCCGAGCCCTCGTCGTAGTAATGGTCCCCCGGCAGCCGAGCCCTCGTCGTAGTAATGCTCCCCGGCAGCCGAGCCCTCGTCGTAGTAATGGTCCCCGGCAGCCGAGCCCTCGTCGTAGTAAGGGTCCCCGGCAGCCGAGCCCTCGTCGTAGTAATGGTCCCCGGCAGCCGAGCCCTCGTCGACAATTTGGTCCCCGGTAGCCGAGCCCCTCGTCGTAGTAAGGGTCCCCGGCAGCCGAGCCCTCGTCGTAGTAAGGGTCCCCGGCAGCCGAGCCCTCGTCGTAGTAAGGGTCCCCCGGCAGCCGAGCCCTCGTCGTAGTAAGGGTCCCCGGCAGCCGAGCCCTCGTCGTAGTAAGGGTCCCCGGCAGCCGAGCCCTCGTCGTAGTAAGGGTCCCCGGCAGCCGAGCCCTCGTCGACAATTTGGTCCCCGGTAGCCGAGCCCTCGTCGTAGTAAGGGTCCCCGGCAGCCGAGCCCTCATCGTAGTAAGGGTCCCCGGCAGCCGAGCCCTCGTCGACAATTTGGTCCCCGGCAGCCGAGCCTTCGTCGACAATTTGGTCCCCGGCAGCCGAGCCCTCGTCGACAATTTGGTCCCCGGCAGCCGAGCCCTCGTCGTAGTAATGGTCCCCGGCAGCCGAGCACTCGTCGACAATTTGGTCCCCGGCAGCCGAGCCCTCGTCGTAGTAATGGTCCCCGGCAGCCGAGCCCTCGTCGTAGTAATGGTCCCCCGGCAGCCGAGCCCTCGTCGACAATTTGGTCCCCGGCAGCCGAGCCCTCGTCGTAGTAATGGTCCCCGGCAGCCGAGCCCTCGTCGACAATTTGGTCCCCGGCAGCCGAGCCCTCGTCGACAATTTGGTCCCCGGCAGCCGAGCCCTCGTCGACAATTTGGTCCCCGGCAGCCGAGCCCTCGTCGACAATTTGGTCCCCGGCACCCGAGACCTCGTCGTTGTAAGGGTCCCCGGCAGCCGAGCCCTCGTCGTTGTAAGGGTCCCCGGCACCCGAGCCCTCGTCGTAGAAAGGGTCCCCGGCACCCGAGCCCTCGTCGTAGAAAGGGTCCCCCGGCACCCGAGCCCTCGTCGTAGTAAGGGTCCCCGGCAGCCGAGCCCTCGTCGTAGTAAGGGTCCCCGGCAGCCGAGCCCTCGTCGTAGTAAGGGTCCCCGGCAGGCGAGCCCTCGTCGACAATTTGGTCCCCGGCAGGCGAGCCCTCGTCGACAATTTGGTCCCCGGCAGGCGAGCCCTCGTCCACAACTTGGTCCCCGGCAGGCGAGCCCTCGTCCACAACTTGGTCCCCGGCAGGCGAGCCCTCGTCGACAATTTGGTCCCCGGCAGCCGAGCCCTCGTCGACAATTTGGTCCCCCGGCACCCGAGCCCTCGTCGTAGAAAGGGTCCCCGGCACCCGAGCCCTCGTCGTAGTAAGGGTCCCCGGCAGCCGAGCCCTCGTCGTAGTAAGGGTCCCCGGCAGCCGAGCCCTCGTCGTAGTAAGGGTCCCCGGCAGGCGAGCCCTCGTCGACAATTTGGTCCCCGGCAGGCGAGCCCTCGTCGACAATTTGGTCCCCGGCAGGCGAGCCCTCGTCGACAATTTGGTCCCCGGCAGGCGAGCCCTCGTCCACAATTTGGTCCCCGGCAGGCGAGCCCTCGTCGACAATTTGGTCCCCGGCAGCCGAGCCCTCGTCGACAATTTGGTCCCCGGCAGCCGAGCCCTCGTCGTAGTAAGGGTCCCCGGGCCCTCGTCGTAGTAAGGGTCCCCGGCAGCCGAGCCCTCGTCGTAGTAAGCGTCCCCGGCAGCCGAGCCCTCGTCGTAGTAAGGGTCCCCGGCAGCCGAGCCCTCGTCGTAGTAAGGGTCCCCGGCAGCCGAGCCCTCGTCGTAGTAAGGGTCCCCGGCAGCCGAGCCCTCGTCGTAGTAAGGGTCCCCGGCAGCCGACACCCTCGTCGTAGTAAGGGTCCCCGGCAGCCGACACCCTCGTCGTAGTAAGGGTCCCCGGCAGCCGAGCCCTCGTCGACAATTTGGTCCTCGGCAGCCGAGCCCTCGTCGTAGTAAGGGTCCCCGGCAGCCGAGCCCTCGTCGACAATTTGGTCCCCGGCAGCCGAGCCCTCGTCGACAATTTGGTCCCCGGCAGCCGAGCCCTCGTCGTAGTAAGGGTCCCCGGCAGCCGAGCCCTCGTCGTAGTAAGGGTCCCCGGCAGCCGAGCCCTCGTCGTAGTAAGGGTCCCCGGCAGCCGAGCCCTCGTCGACAATTTGGTCCCCGGCAGCCGAGCCCTCGTCGTAGTAATGGTCCCCGGCAGCCGAGCCCTCGTCGTAGTAATGGTCCCCGGCAGCCGAGCCCTCGTCGTAGTAATGCTCCCCGGCAGCCGAGCCCTCGTCGTAGTAATGGTCCCCGGCAGCCGAGCCCTCGTCGTAGTAAGGGTCCCCGGCAGCCGAGCCCTCGTCGTAGTAATGGTCCCCGGCAGCCGAGCCCTCGTCGACAATTTGGTCCCCGGCAGCCGAGCCCTCGTCGACAATTTGGTCCCCGGCAGCCGAGCCCTCGTCGACAATTTGGTCCCGGGCAGCCGAGCCCTCGTCGTAGTAATGGTCCCCGGCAGCCGAGCCCTCGTCGTAGTAATGGTCCCCGGCAGCCGAGCCCTCGTCGTAGTAATGGTCCCCGGCAGCCGAGCCCTCGTCGTAGTAATGGTCCCCGGCAGCCGAGCCCTCGTCGACAATTTGGACCCCGGCAGCCGAGCCCTCGTCGACAATTTGGACCCCGGCAGCCGAGCCCTCGTCGTAGTAAGGGTCCCCGGCAGCCGAGCCCTCGTCGACAATTTTGTCCCCGGCAGCCGAGTCCTCGTCGTAGTAAGGGTCCCCGGCAGCCGAGCCCTCGTCGACAATTTGGTCCCCGGCAGCCGAGTCCTCGTCGCAGTAAGGGTCCCCGGCAGCCGAGCCCTCGTCGCAGTAAGGGTCCCCGGCAGCCGAGCCCTCGTCGCAGTAAGGGTCCCCGGCAGCCGAGCCCTCGTCGCAGTAAAGGGTCCCCGGCAGCCGAGCCCTCGTCGCAGTAAGGGTCCCCGGCAGCCGAGCCCTCGTCGCAGTAAGGGTCCCCGGCAGCCGAGCCCTCGTCGCAGTAAGGGTCCCCGGCAGCCGAGCCCTCGTCGCAGTAAGGGTCCCCGGCAGCCGAGCCCTCGTCGCAGTAAGGGTCCCCGGCAGCAGAGCCCTCGTCGACAATTTGGTCCCCGGCAGCCGAGCCCTCGTCGTAGTAATGGTCCCCGGCAGCCGAGCCCTCGTCGACAATTTGGTCCCCGGCAGCCGAGCCCTCGTCGTAGTAAGGGTCCCCGGCAGCCGACACCCTCGTCGTAGTAAGGGTCCCCGGCAGCCGAGCCCTCGTCGACAATTTGGTCCTCGGCAGCCGAGCCCTCGTCGACAATTTGGTCCCCGGCAGCCGAGCCCTCGTCGACAATTTGGTCCCCGGCAGCCGAGCCCTCGTCGACAATTTGGTCCCCGGCAGCCGAGCCCTCGTCGTAGTAAGGGTCCCCGGCAGCCGAGCCCTCGTCGTAGTAAGGGTCCCCGGCAGCCGAGCCCTCGTCGTAGTAAGGGTCCCCGGCAGCCGAGCCCTCGTCGTAGTAAGGGTCCCCGGCAGCCGAGCCCTCGTCGTAGTAAGGGTCCCCGGCAGCCGAGCCCTCGTCGACAATTTGGTCCCCGGCAGCCGAGCCCTCGTCGTAGTAATGGTCCCCGGCAGCCGAGCCCTCGTCGACAATTTGGTCCCCGGCAGCCGAGCCCTCGTCGACAATTTGGTCCCCGGCAGCCGAGCCCTCGTCGACAATTTGGTCCCCGGCAGCCGAGCCCTCGTCGACAATTTGGTCCCCGGCAGCCGAGCCCTCGTCGTAGTAAGGGTCCCCGGCAGCCGAGCCCTCGTCGTAGTAAGGGTCCCCGGCAGCCGAGCCCTCGTCGTAGTAAGGGTCCCCGGCAGCCGAGCCCTCGTCGTAGTAAGGGTCCCCGGCAGCCGAGCCCTCGTCGTAGTAAGGGTCCCCGGCAGCCGAGCCCTCGTCGTAGTAAGGGTCCCCGGCAGCCGAGCCCTCGTCGTAGTAATGGTCCCCGGCAGCCGAGCCCTCGTCGACAATTTGGACCCCGGCAGCCGAGCCCTCGTCAACAATTTTGTCCCCGGCAGCAGAGCCCTCGTCGTAGTAAGGGTCCCCGGCAGCCGAGCCCTCGTCGACAATTTTGTCCCGGCAGCCGAGTCCTCGTCGTAGTAAGGGTCCCCGGCAGCCGAGCCCTCGTCGACAATTTGGTCCCCGGCAGCCCAGTCCTCGTCGTAGTAAGGGTCCCCGGCAGCCGAGACCTCGTCGACAATTTGGTCCCCGGCAGCCGAGCCCTCGTCGTAGTAATGGTCCCCGGCAGCCGAGCCCTCGTCGTAGTAATGGTCCCCGGCAGCCGAGCCCTCGTCGTAGTAAAGGTCCCCGGCAGCCGAGCCCTCGTCGTAGTAATGGTCCCCGGCAGCCGAGCCCTCGTCGTAGTAAAGGTCCCCGGCAGCCGAGCCCTCGTCGTAGTAATGGTCCCCGGCAGCCGAGCCCTCGTCGACAATTTGGTCCCCGGCAGCCGAGCCCTCGTCGTAGTAATGGTCCCCGGCAGCCGAGCCCTCGTCGTAGGAATGGTCCCCGGCAGCCGAGCCCTCGTCGTAGTAATGGTCCCCGGCAGCCGAGCCCTCGTCGTAGTAATGGTCCCCGGCAGCCGAGCCCTCGTCGTAGGAATGGTCCCCGGCAGCCGAGCCCTCGTCGACAATTTGGTCCCCGGCAGCCGAGCCCTCGTCGACAATTTGGTCCCCGGCAGCCGAGCCCTCGTCGACAATTTGGTCCCCGGCAGCCGAGCCCTCGTCGACAATTTGGTCCCCGGCAGCCGAGCCCTCGTCGTAGTAAGGGTCCCCGGCAGCCGAGCCCTCGTCGTAGTAAGGGTCCCCGGCAGCCGAGCCCTCGTCGACAATTTGGTCCCCGGCAGCCGAGCCCTCGTCGACAATTTGGTCCCCGGCAGCCGAGCCCTCGTCGACAATTTGGTCCCCGGCAGCCGAGCCCTCGTCGTAGTAAGGGTCCCCGGCAGCCGAGCCCTCGTCGACAATTTGGTCCCCGGCAGCCGAGCCCTCGTCGTAGTAAGGGTCCCCGGCAGCCGAGCCCTCGTCGACAATTTGGTCCCCGGCAGCCGAGCCCTCGTCGACAATTTGGTCCCCGGCAGCCGAGCCCTCGTCGTAGTAAGGGTCCCCGGCAGCCGAGCCCTCGTCGTAGTAAGGGTCCCCGGCAGCCGAGCCCTCGTCGACAATTTGGTCCCCGGCAGCCGAGCCCTCGTCGACAATTTGGTCCCCGGCAGCCGAGCCCTCATCGTAGTAAGGGTCCCCGGCAGCGAGCCCTCGTCGACAATTTGGTCCCCGGCAGCCGAGCCCTCGTCGACAATTTGGTCCCCCGGCAGCCGAGCCCTCGTCGACAATTTGGTCCCCGGCAGCCGAGCCCTCGTCGTAGTAAGGGTCCCCGGCAGCCGAGCCCTCGTCGACAATTTGTCCCCGGCAGCCGAGCCCTCGTCGACAATTTGGTCCCCGGCAGCCGAGCCCTCGTCGTAGTAAGGGTCCCCGGCAGCCGAGCCCTCGTCGACAATTTGGTCCCCAGCAGCCGAGCCCTCGTCGACAATTTGGTCCCCGGCAGCCGAGCCCTCGTCGACAATTTGGTCCCCGGCAGCCGAGCCCTCGTCGACAATTTGGTCCCCGGCAGCCGAGCCCTCGTCGACAATTTGGTCCCCGGCAGCCGAGCCCTCGTCGACAATTTGGTCCCCGGCAGCCGAGCCCTCGTCGACAATTTTGTCCCCGGCAGCCGAGCCCTCGTCGTAGTAAGGGTCCCCGGCAGCCGAGCCCTCGTCGACAATTTGGTCCCCGGCAGCCGAGCCCTCGTCGACAATTTGGTCCCCGGCAGCCGAGCCCTCGTCGTAGTAAGCGTCCCCGGCAGCCGAGCCCTCGTCGCAGTAAGGGTCCCCGGCAGCCGAGCCCTCGTCGACAATTTGGTCCCCGGCAGCCGAGCCCTCGTCGTAGTAATGGTCCCCGGCAGCCGAGCCCGCGTCGTAGTAATGGTCCCCGGCAGCCGAGCCCGCGTCGTAGTAATTGTCCCCGGCAGCCGAGCCCGCGTCGTAGTAATGGTCCCCGGCAGCCGAGCCCGCGTCGACAATTTGGTCCCCGGCAGCCGAGCCCGCGTCGACAATTTGGTCCCCGGCAGCCGAGCCCGCGTCGACAATTTGGTCCCCGGCAGCCGAGCCCGCGTCGACAATTTGGTCCCCGGCAGCCGAGCCCTCGTCGTACTAAGGGTCCCCGGCAGCCAAGCCCTCGTCGTACTAAGGGTCCCCGGCAGCCGAGCCCTCGTCGTACTAAGGGTCCCCGGCAGCCGAGCCCTCGTCGACAATTTGGTCCCGGCAGCCGAGCCCTCGTCGTAGTAAGGGTCCCCGGCAGCCGAGCCCTCGTCGTAGTAAGGGTCCCCGGCAGCCGAGCCCTCGTCGTAGTAAGGGTCCCCGGCAGCCGAGCCCTCGTCGTAGTAAGGGTCCCCGGCAGCCGAGCCCTCGTCGACAATTTGGTCCCCGGCAGCCGAGCCCTCGTCGACAATTTGGTCCCCGGCAGCCGAGCCCTCGTCGTAGTAAGGGTCCCCGGCAGCCGAGCCCTCGTCGTAGTAAGGGTCCCCGGCAGCCGAGCCCTCGTCGACAATTTGGTCCCCGGCAGCCGAGCCCTCGTCGTAGTAAGGGTCCCCGGCAGCCGAGCCCGCGTCGACAATTTGGTCCCCGGCAGCCGAGCCCGCGTCGACAATTTGGTCCCCGGCAGCCGAGCCCGCGTCGACAATTTGGTCCCCGGCAGCCGAGCCCGCGTCGACAATTTGGTCCCGGCAGCCGAGCCCTCGTCGTACTAAGGGTCCCCGGCAGCCGAGCCCTCGTCGTACTAAGGGTCCCCGGCAGCCGAGCCCTCGTCGTACTAAGGGTCCCCGGCAGCCGAGCCCTCGTCGACAATTTGGTCCCCGGCAGCCGAGCCCTCGTCGACAATTTGGTCCCCGGCAGCCGAGCCCTCGTCGTAGTAAGGGTCCCCGGCAGCCGAGCCCTCGTCGTAGTAAGGGTCCCCGGCAGCCGAGCCCTCGTCGACAATTTGGTCCCCGGCAGCCGAGCCCTCGTCGACAATTTGGTCCCCGGCAGCCGAGCCCTCGTCGTAGTAAGGGTCCCCGGCAGCCGAGCCCTCGTCGACAATTTGGTCCCCTGCAGCCGAGCCCTCGTCGTAGTAAGGGTCCCCGGCAGCCGAGCCCTCGTCGACAATTTGGTCCCCGGCAGCCGAGCCCTCGTCGTAGTAAGGGTCCCCGGCAGCCGAGCCCTCGTCGTAGTAAGGGTCCCCGGCAGCCGAGCCCTCGTCGTAGTAAGGGTCCCCGGCAGCCGAGCCCTCATCGACAATTTCGTCCCCGGCAGCCGAGCCCTCGTCGACAATTTCGTCCCCGGCAGCCGAGCCCTCGTCGTAGTAAGGGTCCCCGGCAGCCGAGCCCTCGTCGTAGTAAGGGTCCCGGCAGCCGAGCCCTCGTCGTAGTAAGGGTCCCCGGCAGCCGAGCCCTCGTCGTAGTAAGGGTCCCCGGCAGCCGAGCCCTCGTCGTAGTAAGGGTCCCGGCAGCCGAGCCCTCGTCGACAATTTGGACCCCGGCCGCCGAGCCCTCGTCGACAATTTGGTCCCCGGCCGCCGAGCCCTCGTCGACAATTTGGTCCCCGGCCGCCGAGCCCGCGTCGTAGTAAGGGTCCCCGGCAGCAGAGCCCGCGTCGTAGTAAGGGTCCCCGGCAGCCGAGCCCGCGTCGTAGTAAGGGTCCCCGGCAGCCGAGCCCGCGTCGACAATTTGGTCCCCGGCAGCCGAGCCCTCGTCGACAATTTGGTCCCCGGCAGCCGAGCCCGCGTCGACAATTTGGTCCCCGGCAGCCGAGCCCGCGTCGACAATTTGGTCCCCGGCAGCCGAGCCCTCGCCGACAATTTGGTCCCCGGCAGCCGAGCCCTCGTCGTACTAATGGTCCCCGGCAGCCGAGCCCTCGTCGTACTAATGGTCCCCGGCAGCCGAGCCCTCGTCGTACTACTGGTCCCCGGCAGCCGAGCCCTCGTCGTACTAATGGTCCCCGGCAGCCGAGCCCTCGTCGTACTAATGGTCGCCGGCAGCCGAGCCCTCGTCGTACTAATGGTCCCCGGCAGCCGAGCCCTCGTCGTACTAATGGTCCCCGGCAGCCGAGCCCTCGTCGTAGTAATGGTCCCCGGCAGCCGAGCCCTCGTCGTAGTAATGGTCCCCGGCAGCCGAGCCCTCGTCGACAATTTGGACCCCGGCAGCCGAGCCCTCGTCGACAATTTGGACCCCGGCAGCCGAGCCCTCGTCGACAATTTGGACCCCGGCAGCCGAGCCCTCGTCGACAATTTGGTCCCCGGCAGCAGAGCCCTCGTCGACAATTTGGTCCCCGGCAGCAGAGCCCTCGTCGTAGTAATGGTCCCCGGCAGCCGAGCCCTCGTCGACAATTTGGTCCCCGGCAGCCGACCCCTCGTCGTAGTAAGGGTCCCCGGCAGCCGACACCCTCGTCGTAGTAAGGGTCCCCGGCAGCCGACACCCTCGTCGTAGTAAGGGTCCCCGGCAGCCGAGCCCTCGTCGACAATTTGGTCCTCGGCAGCCGAGCCCTCGTCGACAATTTGGTCCTCGGCAGCCGAGCCCTCGTCGACAATTTGGTCCTCGGCAGCCGAGCCCTCGTCGTAGTAAGGGTCCCCGGCAGCCAAGCCCTCGTCGTAGTAATGGTCCCCGGCAGCCGAGCCCTCGTCGTAGTAAGGGTCCCCGGCAGCCGAGCCCTCGTCGTAGTAAGGGTCCCCGGCAGCCGAGCCCTCGTCGACAATTTGGTCCCCGGCAGCCGAGCCCTCGTCGTAGTAATGGTCCCCGGCAGCCGAGCCCTCGTCGTAGTAATGGTCCCCGGCAGCCGAGCCCTCGTCGACAATTTGGTCCCCGGCAGCCGAGCCCTCGTCGACAATTTGGTCCCCGGCAGCCGAGCCCTCGTCGACAATTTGGTCCCCGGCAGCCGAGCCCTCGTCGACAATTTGGTCCCCGGCAGCCGAGCCCTCGTCGACAATTTGGTCCCCGGCAGCCGAGCCCTCGTCGTAGTAATGGTCCCCGGCAGCCGAGCCCTCGTCGTAGTAATGGTCCCCGGCAGCCGAGCCCTCGTCGACAATTTGGTCCCCGGCAGCCGAGCCCTCGTCGTAGTAATGGTCCCCGGCAGCCGAGCCCTCGTCGTAGTAATGGTCCCCGGCAGCCGAGCCCTCGTCGTAGTAATGGTCCCCGGCAGCCGAGCCCTCGTCGACAATTTGGACCCCGGCAGCCGAGCCCTCGTCGACAATTTGGACCCCGGCAGCCGAGCCCTCGTCGACAATTTTGTCCCCGGCAGCAGAGCCCTCGTGGTAGTAAGGGTCCCCGGCAGCCGAGCCCTCGTCGACAATTTTGTCCCCGGCAGCCGAGTCCTCGTCGTAGTAAGGGTCCCCGGCAGCCGAGCCCTCGTCGACAATTTGGTCCCCGGCAGCCGAGTCCTCGTCGTAGTAAGGGTCCCCGGCAGCCGAGCCCTCGTTGACAATTTGGTCCCCAGCAGCCGAGCCCTCGTCGTAGTAATGGTCCCCGGCAGCCGAGCCCTCGTCGTAGTAATGGTCCCCGGCAGCCGAGCCCTCGTCGTAGTAATGGTCCCCGGCAGCCGAGCCCTCGTCGTAGTAATGGTCCCCGGCAGCCGAGCCCTCGTCGTAGTAATGGTCCCCGGCAGCCGAGCCCTCGTCGTAGTAATGGTCCCCGGCAGCCGAGCCCTCGTCGACAATTTGGTCCCCGGCAGCCGAGCCCTCGTCGACAATTTGGTCCCCGGCAGCCGAGCCCTCGTCGACAATTTGGTCCCCGGCAGCCGAGCCCTCGTCGTAGTAAGGGTCCCCGGCAGCCGAGCCCTCGTCGTAGTAAGCGTCCCCGGCAGCCGAGCCTCGTCGTAGTAAGCGTCCCCGGCAGCCGAGCCCTCGTCGTAGTAAGGGTCCCCGGCAGCCGAGCCCTCGTCGTAGTAAGGGTCCCCGGCAGCCGAGCCCTCGTCGTAGTAAGGGTCCCCGGCAGCCGAGCCCTCGTCGTAGTAAGGGTCCCCGGCAGCCGACACCCTCGTCGTAGTAAGGGTCCCCGGCAGCCGAGCCCTCGTCGACAATTTGGTCCTCGGCAGCCGAGCCCTCGTCGTAGTAAGGGTCCCCGGCAGCCGAGCCCTCGTCGTAGTAAGGGTCCCCGGCAGCCGAGCCCTCGTCGACAATTTGGTCCCCGGCAGCCGAGCCCTCGTCGACAATTTGGTCCCCGGCAGCCGAGCCCTCGTCGACAATTTGGTCCCCGGCAGCCGAGCCCTCGTCGACAATTTGGTCCCCGGCAGCCGAGCCCTCGTCGTAGTAAGGGTCCCCGGCACCCGAGCCCTCGTCGTAGTAAGGGTCCCCGGCAGCCGAGCCCTCGTCGTAGTAAGGGTCCCCGGCAGCCGAGCCCTCGTCGTAGTAAGGGTCCCCGGCAGCCGAGCCCTCGTCGACAATTTGGTCCCCGGCAGCCGAGCCCTCGTCGTAGTAATGGTCCCCGGCAGCCGAGCCCTCGTCGTAGTAATGGTCCCCGGCAGCCGAGCCCTCGTCGTAGTAATGGTCCCCGGCAGCCGAGCCCTCGTCGTAGTAATGGTCCCCGGCAGCCGAGCCCTCGTCGTAGTAATGGTCCCCGGCAGCCGAGCCCTCGTCGTAGTAATGGTCCCCGGCAGCCGAGCCCTCGTCGACAATTTGGACCCCGGCAGCCGAGCCCTCGTCGACAATTTTGTCCCCGGCAGCAGAGCCCTCGTCGTAGTAATGGTCCCCGTCAGCCGAGCCCTCGTCGACAATTTTGTCCCCGGCAGCCGAGTCCTCGTAGTAGTAAGGGTCCCCGGCAGCCGAGCCCTCGTCGACAATTTGGTCCCCGGCAGCCGAGTCCTCGTTGTAGTAAGGGTCCCCGGCAGCCGAGCCCTCGTCGACAATTTGGTCCCCGGCAGCCGAGCCCTCGTCGACAATTTGGTCCCCGGCAGCCGAGCCCTCGTCGTAGTAATGGTCCCCGGCAGCCGAGCCCTCGTCGTAGTAATGGTCCCCGGCAGCCGAGCCCTCGTCGTAGTAATGGTCCCCGGCAGCCGAGCCCTCGTCGTAGTAATGGTCCCCGGCAGCCGAGCCCTCGTCGTAGTAAAGGTCCCCGGCAGCCGAGCCCTCGTCGTAGTAATGGTCCCCGGCAGCCGAGCCCTCGTCGACAATTTGGTCCCCGGCAGCCGAGCCCTCGTCGTAGTAATGGTCCCCGGCAGCCGAGCCCTCGTCGTAGGAATGGTCCCCGGCAGCCGAGCCCTCGTCGTAGGAATGGTCCCCGGCAGCCGAGCCCTCGTCGTAGGAATGGTCCCCGGCAGCCGAGCCCTCGTCGTAGGAATGGTCCCCGGCAGCCGAGCCCTCGTCGACAATTTGGTCCCCGGCAGCCGAGCCCTCGTCGACAATTTGGTCCCCGGCAGCCGAGCCCTCGTCGTAGTAAGGGTCCCCGGCAGCCGAGCCCTCGTCGTAGTAAGGGTCCCCGGCAGCCGAGCCCTCGTCGTAGTAAGGGTCCCCGGCAGCCGAGCCCTCGTCGACAATTTGGTCCCCGGCAGCCGAGCCCTCGTCGTAGTAAGGGTCCCCGGCAGCCGAGCCCTCGTCGACAATTTGGTCCCCGGCAGCCGAGCCCTCGTCGTAGTAAGGGTCCCCGGCAGCCGAGCCCTCGTCGACAATTTGGTCCCCGGCAGCCGAGCCCTCGTCGACAATTTGGTCCCCGGCACCCGAGCCCTCGTCGTAGTAAGGGTCCCCGGCAGCCGAGCCCTCGTCGTAGTAAGCGTCCCCGGCAGCCGAGCCCTCGTCGACAATTTGGTCCCCGGCAGCCGAGCCCTCGTCGCAGTAAGGGTCCCCGGCAGCCGAGCCCTCATCGCAGTAAGGGTCCCCGGCAGCCGAGCCCTCGTCGCAGTAAGGGTCCCCGGCAGCCGAGCCCTCGTCGCAGTAAGGGTCCCCGGCAGCCGAGCCCTCGTCGCAGTAAGGGTCCCCGGCAGCCGAGCCCTCGTCTCAGTAAAGGGTCCCCGGCAGCCGAGCCCTCGTCGCAGTAAGGGTCCCCGGCAGCAGAGCCCTCGTCGACAATTTGGTCCCCGGCAGCCGAGCCCTCGTCGCAGTAAGGGTCCCCGGCAGCCGAGCCCTCGTCGCAGTAAGGGTCCCCGGCAGCCGAGCCCTCGTCGCAGTAAGGGTCCCCGGCAGTCGAGCCCTCGTCGCAGTAAGGGTCCCCGGCAGCCGAGCCCTCGTCGCAGTAAGGGTCCCCGGCAGCAGAGCCCTCGTCGACAATTTGGTCCCCGGCAGCCGAGCCCTCGTCGTAGTAATGGTCCCCGGCAGCCGAGCCCTCGTCGACAATTTGGTCCCCGGCAGCCGAGCCCTCGTCGTAGTAAGGGTCCCCGGCAGCCGACACCCTCGTCGTAGTAAGGGTCCCCGGCAGCCGAGCCCTCGTCGACAATTTGGTCCTCGGCAGCAGAGCCCTCGTCGTAGTAAGGGTCCCCGGCAGCCGAGCCCTCGTCGACAATTTGGTCCCCGGCAGCCGAGCCCTCGTCGACAATTTGGTCCCCGGCAGCCGAGCCCTCGTCGACAATTTGGTCCCCGGCAGCCGAGCCCTCGTCGCAGTAAGGGTCCCCGGCAGCCGAGCCCTCGTCGCAGTAAGGGTCCCCGGCAGCCGAGCCCTCGTCTCAGTAAAGGGTCCCCGGCAGCCGAGCCCTCGTCGCAGTAAGGGTCCCCGGCAGGAGAGCCCTCGTCGACAATTTGGTCCCCGGCAGCCGAGCCCTCGTCGCAGTAAGGGTCCCCGGCAGCCGAGCCCTCGTCGCAGTAAGGGTCCCCGGCAGCCGAGCCCTCGTCGTAGTAAGGGTCCCCGGCAGTCGAGCCCTCGTCGCAGTAAGGGTCCCCGGCAGCCGAGCCCTCGTCGCAGTAAGGGTCCCCGGCAGCAGAGCCCTCGTCGACAATTTGGTCCCCGGCAGCCGAGCCCTCGTCGTAGTAATGGTCCCCGGCAGCCGAGCCCTCGTCGACAATTTGGTCCCCGGCAGACGAGCCCTCGTCGTAGTAAGGGTCCCCGGCAGCCGACACCCTCGTCGTAGTAAGGGTCCCCGGCAGCCGAGCCCTCGTCGACAATTTGGTCCTCGGCAGCAGAGCCCTCGTCGTAGTAAGGGTCCCCGGCAGCCGAGCCCTCGTCGACAATTTGGTCCCCGGCAGCCGAGCCCTCGTCGACAATTTGGTCCCCGGCAGCCGAGCCCTCGTCGACAATTTGGTCCCCGGCAGCCGAGCCCTCGTCGACAATTTGGTGCCCGGCAGCCGAGCCCTCGTCGTAGTAAGGGTCCCCGGCAGCCGAGCCCTCGTCGTAGTAAGGGTCCCCGGCAGCCGAGCCCTCGTCGTAGTAAGGGTCCCCGGCAGCCGAGCCCTCGTCGACAATTTGGTCCCCGGCAGCCGAGCCCTCGTCGACAATTTGGTCCCCGGCAGCCGAGCCCTCGTCGTAGTAATGGTCCCCGGCAGCCGAGCCCTCGTCGACAATTTGGTCCCCGGCAGCCGAGCCCTCGTCGACAATTTGGTCCCCGGCACCCGAGCCCTCGTCGTAGTAAGGGTCCCCGGCAGCCGAGCCCTCGTCGTAGTAAGGGTCCCCGGCAGCCGAGCCCTCGTCGTAGTAATGGTCCCCGGCAGCCGAGCCCTCGTCGTAGTAATGGTCCCCGGCAGCCGAGCCCTCGTCGTAGTAATGGTCCCCGGCAGCCGAGCCCTCGTCGTAGTAATGGTCCCCGGCAGCCGAGCCCTCGTCGACAATTTGGTCCCCGGCAGCCGAGCCCTCGTCGACAATTTGGTCCCCGGCAGCCGAGCCCTCGTCGTAGTAATGGTCCCCGGCAGCCGAGCCCTCGTCGTAGTAATGGTCCCCGGCAGCCGAGCCCTCGTCGTAGTAATGGTCCCCGGCAGCCGAGCCCTCGTCGTAGTAAAGGTCCCCGGCAGCCGAGCCCTCGTCGTAGTAATGGTCCCCGGCAGCCGAGCCCTCGTCGACAATTTGGTCCCCGGCAGCCGAGCCCTCGTCGTAGTAATGGTCCCCGGCAGCCGAGCCCTCGTCGTAGGAATGGTCCCCGGCAGCCGAGCCCTCGTCGTAGGAATGGTCCCCGGCAGCCGAGCCCTCGTCGTAGGAATGGTCCCCGGCAGCCGAGCCCTCGTCGACAATTTGGTCCCCGGCAGCCGAGCCCTCGTCGACAATTTGGTCCCCGGCAGCCGAGCCCTCGTCGTGGTAAGGGTCCCCGGCAGCCGAGCCCTCGTCGTAGTAAGGGTCCCCGGCAGCCGAGCCCTCGTCGTAGTAAGGGTCCCCGGCAGCCGAGCCCTCGTCGTAGTAAGGGTCCCCGGCAGCCGAGCCCTCGTCGACAATTTGGTCCCCGGCAGCCGAGCCCTCGTCGTAGTAAGGGTCCCCGGCAGCCGAGCCCTCGTCGACAATTTGGTCCCCGGCAGCCGAGCCCTCGTCGACAATTTGGTCCCCGGCACCCGAGCCCTCGTCGTAGTAAGGGTCCCCGGCAGCCGAGCCCTCGTCGTAGTAATGGTCCCCGGCAGCCGAGCCCTCGTCGTAGTAAGGGTCCCCGGCAGCCGAGCCCTCGTCGACAATTTGGTCCCCGGCAGCCGAGCCCTCGTCGACAATTTGGTCCCCGGCAGCCGAGCCCTCGTCGACAATTTTGTCCCCGGCAGACGAGCCCTCGTCGACAATTTGGTCCCCGGCAGCCAAGCCCTCGTCGTAGTAAGGGTCCCCGGCAGCCGAACCCTCATCGACAATTTGGTCCCCGGCAGCCGAGCCCTCGTCGACAATTTGGTCCCCGGCAGCCGAGCCCTCGTCGACAATTTGGTCCCCGGCAGCCGAGCCCTCGTCGTAGTAAGGGTCCCCGGCAGCCGAGCCCTCGTCGCAGTAAGGGTCCCCGGCAGCCGAGCCCTCGTCGCAGTAAGGGTCCCCGGCAGCCGAGCCCTCGTCGCAGTAAGGGTCCCCGGCAGCCGAGCCCTCGTCGCAGTAAGGGTCCCCGGCAGCCGAGCCCTCGTCTCAGTAAAGGGTCCCCGGCAGCCGAGCCCTCGTCGCAGTAAGGGTCCCCGGCAGCAGAGCCCTCGTCGACAATTTGGTCCCCGGCAGCCGAGCCCTCGTCGCAGTAAGGGTCCCCGGCAGCCGAGCCCTCGTCGCAGTAAGGGTCCCCGGCAGCCGAGCCCTCGTCGTAGTAAGGGTCCCCGGCAGTCGAGCCCTCGTCGCAGTAAGGGTCCCCGGCAGCCGAGCCCTCGTCGCAGTAAGGGTCCCCGGCAGCAGAGCCCTCGTCGACGATTTGGTCCCCGGCAGCCGAGCCCTCGTCGTAGTAATGGTCCCCGGCAGCCGAGCCCTCGTCGACAATTTGGTCCCCGGCAGCCGAGCCCTCGTCGTAGTAAGGGTCCCCGGCAGCCGACACCCTCGTCGTAGTAAGGGTCCCCGGCAGCCGAGCCCTCGTCGACAATTTGGTCCTCGGCAGCAGAGCCCTCGTCGTAGTAAGGGTCCCCGGCAGCCGAGCCCTCGTCGACAATTTGGTCCCCGGCAGCCGAGCCCTCGTCGACAATTTGGTCCCCGGCAGCCGAGCCCTCGTCGACAATTTGGTCCCCGGCAGCCGAGCCCTCGTCGACAATTTGGTCCCCGGCAGCCGAGCCCTCGTCGTAGTAAGGGTCCCCGGCAGCCGAGCCCTCGTCGTAGTAAGGGTCCCCGGCAGCCGAGCCCTCGTCGACAATTTGGTCCCCGGCAGCCGAGCCCTCGTCGACAATTTGGTCCCCGGCAGCCGAGCCCTCGTCGTAGTAATGGTCCCCGGCAGCCGAGCCCTCGTCGTAGTAATGGTCCCCGGCAGCCGAGCCCTCGTCGACAATTTGGTCCCCGGTACCCGAGCCCTCGTCGTAGTAAGGGTCCCCGGCAGCCGAGCCCTCGTCGTAGTAAGGGTCCCCGGCAGCCGAGCCCTCGTCGTAGTAAGGGTCCCCGGCAGCCGAGCCCTCGTCGTAGTAAGGGTCCCCGGCAGCCGAGCCCTCGTCGTAGTAATGGTCCCCGGCAGCCGAGCCCTCGTCGACAATTTGGTCCCCGGCAGCCGAGCCCTCGTCGACAATTTGGTCCCCGGCAGCCGAGCCCTCGTCGTAGTAATGGTCCCCGGCAGCCGAGCCCTCGTCGTAGTAATGGTCCCCGGCAGCCGAGCCCTCGTCGTAGTAATGGTCCCCGGCAGCCGAGCCCTCGTCGTAGTAATGGTCCCCGGCAGCCGAGCCCTCGTCGTAGTAATGGTCCCCGGCAGCCGAGCCCTCGTCGTAGTAATGGTCCCCGGCAGCCGAGCCCTCGTCGTAGTAATGGTCCCCGGCAGCCGAGCCCTCGTCGTAGTAATGGTCCCCGGCAGCCGAGCCCTCGTCGTAGTAATGGTCCCCGGCAGCCGAGCCCTCGTCGTAGTAATGGTCCCCGGCAGCCGAGCCCTCGTCGTAGTAATGGTCCCCGGCAGCCGAGCCCTCGTCGACAATTTGGACCCCGGCAGCCGAGCCCTCGTCGACAATTTTGTCCCCGGCAGCCGAGCCCTCGTCGTAGTAAGGGTCCCCGGCAGCCGAGCCCTCGTCGTAGTAATGGTCCCCGGCAGCCGAGCCCTCGTCGACAATTTGGTCCCCGGCAGCCGAGCCCTCGTCGACAATTTGGTCCCCGGCAGCCGAGCCCTCGTCGACAATTTGGTCCCCGGCAGCCGAGCCCTCGTCGACAATTTGGTCCCCGGCAGCCGAGCCCTCGTCGTAGTAAGGGTCCCCGGCAGCCGAGCCCTCGTCGACAATTTGGTCCCCGGCAGCCGAGCCCTCGTCGTAGTAAGGGTCCCCGGCAGCCGAGCCCTCGTCGACAATTTGGTCCCCGGCAGCCGAGCCCTCGTCGACAATTTGGTCCCCAGCAGCCGAGCCCTCGTCGTAGTAAGGGTCCCCGGCAGCCGAGCCCTCGTCGACAATTTGGTCCCCGGCAGCCGAGCCCTCGTCGTAGTAAGGGTCCCCGGCAGCCGAGCCCTCGTCGTAGTAATGGTCCCCGGCAGCCGAGCCCTCGTCGTAGTAAGGGTCCCCGGCAGCCGAGCCCTCGTCGTAGTAAGGGTCCCCGGCAGCCGAGCCCTCGTCGTAGTAAGGGTCCCCGGCAGCCGAGCCCTCGTCGTAGTAAGGGTCCCCGGCAGCCGAGCCCTCGTCGACAATTTCGTCCCCGGCAGCCGAGCCCTCGTCGACAATTTCGTCCCCGGCAGCCGAGCCCTCGTCGTAGTAAGGGTCCCCGGCAGCCGAGCCCTCGTCGTAGTAAGGGTCCCCGGCAGCCGAGCCCTCGTCGTAGTAAGGGCCCCCGGCAGCCGAGCCCTCGTCGACAATTTGGTCCCCGGCCACCGAGCCCTCGTCGACAATTTGGTCCCCGGCCGCCGAGCCCTCGTCGACAATTTGGTCCCCGGCCGCCGAGCCCTCGTCGTAGTAAGGGTCCCCGGCCGCCGAGCCCGCGTCGTAGTAAGGGTCCCCGGCAGCCGAGCCCGCGTCGTAGTAAGGGTCCCCGGCAGCCGAGCCCGCGTCGACAATTTGGTCCCCGGCAGCCGAGCCCGCGTCGTAGTAAGGGTCCCCGGCAGCCGAGCCCGCGTCGTAGTAAGGGTCCCCGGCAGCCGAGCCCGCGTCGACAATTTGGTCCCCGGCAGCCGAGCCCGCGTCGACAATTTGGTCCCCGGCAGCCGAGCCCGCGTCGACAATTTGGTCCCCGGCAGCCGAGCCCGCGTCGACAATTTGGTCCCCGGCAGCCGAGCCCGCGTCGACAATTTGGTCCCCGGCAGCCGAGCCCTCGTCGTAGTAAGGGTCCCCGGCAGCCGAACCCTCGTCGACAATTTGGTCGCCGGCAGCCGAGCCCTCATCGACAATTTGGTCCCCGGCAGCCGAGCCCTCGTCGACAATTTGGTCCCCGGCAGCCGAGCCCGCGTCGACAATTTGGTCCCCGGCAGCCGAGCCCGCGTCGTAGTAAGGGTCCCCGGCAGCCGAGCCCGCGTCGTAGTAAGGGTCCCCGGCAGCCGAGCCCGCGTCGTAGTAAAGGGTCCCCGGCAGCTGAGCCCGCGTCGTAGTAAGGGTCCCCGGCAGCCGAGCCCGCGTCGTAGTAAGGGTCCCCGGCAGCCGAGCCCGCGTCGACAATTTGGTCCCCGGCAGCCGAGCCCGCGTCGACAATTTGGTCCCCGGCAGCCGAGCCCTCGTCGTACTAAGGGTCCCCGGCAGCCGAGCCCTCGTCGTACTAAGGGTCCCCGGCAGCCGAGCCCTCGTCGTACTAAGGGTCCCCGGCAGCCGAGCCCTCGTCGTACTAAGGGTCCCCGGCAGCCGAGCCCTCGTCGTAGTAAGGGTCCCCGGCAGCCGAGCCCTCGTCGTAGTAAGGGTCCCCGGCAGCCGAACCCTCGTCGACAATTTGGTCCCCGGCAGCCGAGCCCTCGTCGACAATTTGGTCCCCGGCCGCCGAGCCCTCGTCGACAATTTCGTCCCCGGCAGCCGAGCCCTCGTCGTAGTAAGGGTCCCCGGCAGCCGAGCCCTCGTCGTAGTAAGGGTCCCCGGCAGCCGAGCCCTCGTCATAGTAAGGGTCCCCGGCAGCCGAGCCCTCGTCGTAGTAAGGGTCCCCGGCAGCCGAGCCCTCGTCGACAATTTGGTCCCCGGCCGCCGAGCCCTCGTCGACAATTTGGTCCCCGGCCGCCGAGCCCTCGTCGTAGTAGAGGGTCCCCGGCAGCCGAGCCCGCGTCGACAATTTGGTCCCCGGCAGCCGAGCCCGCGTCGACAATTTGGTCCCCGGCAGCCGAGCCCGCGTCGTAGGAAGGGTCCCCGGCAGCCGAGCCCGCGTCGTAGGAAGGGTCCCCGGCCGCCGAGCCCGCGTCGTAGGAAGGGTCCCCGGCCGCCGAGCCCGCGTCGTAGGAAGGGTCCCCGGCCGCCGAGCCCGCGTCGTAGGAAGGGTCCCCGGCCGCCGAGCCCGCGTCGTAGGAAGGGTCCCCGGCCGCCGAGCCCGCGTCGTAGGAAGGGTCCCCGGCCGCCGAGCCCGCGTCGACAATTTGGTCGCCGGCCGCCGAGCCCGCGTCGACAATTTGGTCCCCGGCAGCCGAGCCCTCGTCGACAATTTGGTCCCCGGCAGCCGAGCCCGCGTCGTAGTAAGGGTCCCCGGCAGCCGAGCCCTCGTCGACAATTTGGTCCCCGGCAGCCGAGCCCTCGTCGACAATTTGGTCCCCGGCAGCCGAGCCCTCGTCGTAGTAACGGTCCCCGGCAGCCGAGCCCTCGTCGTAGTAACGGTCCCCGGCAGCCGAGCCCTCGTCGTAGTAACGGTCCCCGGCAGCCGAGCCCTCGTCGTAGTAAGGGTCCCCGGCAGCCGAGCCCTCGTCGTAGTAAGGGTCCCCGGCAGCCGAGCCCTCGTCGACAATTTGGTCCCCGGCAGCCGAGCCCTCGTCGACAATTTGGTCCCCGGCAGCCGAGCCCTCGTCGTAGTAAGGGTCCCCGGCAGCCGAGCCCTCGTCGTAGTAAGGGTCCCCGGCAGCCGAGCCCTCGTCGTAGTAAGGGTCCCCGGCAGCCGAGCCCTCGTCGACAATTTGGTCCCCGGCAGCCGAGCCCTCGTCGACAATTTGGTCCCCGGCAGCCGAGCCCTCGTCGTAGTAAGGGTCCCCGGCAGCCGAGCCCTCGTCGTAGTAAGGGTCCCCGGCAGCCGAGCCCTCGTCGACAATTTGGTCCCCGGCAGCCGAGCCCTCGTCGACAATTTGGTCCCCGGCAGCCGAGCCCTCGTCGACAATTTGGTCCCCGGCAGCCGAGCCCTCGTCGACAATTTGGTCCCCGGCAGCCGAGCCCTCGTCGACAATTTGGTCCCCGGCAGCCGAGCCCTCGTCGTAGTAAGGGTCCCCGGCAGCCGAGCCCTCGTCGTAGTAAGGGTCCCCGGCAGCCGAGCCCTCGTCGTAGTAAGGGTCCCCGGCAGCCGAGCCCTCGTCGACAATTTGGTCCCCGGCAGCCGAGCCCTCGTCGACAATTTGGTCCCCGGCAGCCGAGCCCTCGTCGTAGTAAGGGTCCCCGGCAGCCGAGCCCTCGTCGTAGTAAGGGTCCCCGGCAGCCGAGCCCTCGTCGTAGTAAGGGTCCCCGGCAGCCGAGCCCTCTTCGTAGTAATGGTCCCCGGCAGCCGAGCCCTCGTCGACAATTTGGTCCCCGGCAGCCGAGCCCTCGTCGACAATTTGGTCCCCGGCAGCCGAGCCCTCGTCGACAATTTGGTCCCCGGCAGCCGAGCCCTCGTCGACAATTTGGTCCCCGGCAGCCGAGCCCTCGTCGTAGTAAGGGTCCCCGGCAGCCGAGCCCTCGTCGACAATTTGGTCCCCGGCAGCCGAGCCCTCGTCGTAGTAAGGGTCCCCGGCAGCCGAGCCCTCGTCGACAATTTGGTCCCCGGCAGCCGAGCCCTCGTCGACAATTTGGTCCCCGGCAGCCGAGCCCTCGTCGTAGTAAGGGTCCCCGGCAGCCGAGCCCTCGTCGTACTAAGGGTCCCCGGCAGCCGAGCCCTCGTCGTAGTAAGGGTCCCCGGCAGCCGAGCCCTCGTCGTAGTAAGGGTCCCCGGCAGCCGAGCCCTCGTCGTAGTAAGGGTCCCCGGCAGCCGAGCCCTCGTCGTAGTAAGGGTCCCCGGCAGCCGAGCCCTCGTCGTAGTAAGGGTCCCCGGCAGCCGAGCCCTCGTCGACAATTTCGTCCCCGGCAGCCGAGCCCTCGTCGACAATTTCGTCCCCGGCAGCCGAGCCCTCGTCGACAATTTCGTCCCCGGCAGCCGAGCCCTCGTCGTAGTAAGGGTCCCCGGCCGCCGAGCCCTCGTCGTAGTAAGGGTCCCCGGCAGCCGAGCCCTCGTCGTAGTAAGGGTCCCCGGCAGCCGAGCCCTCGTCGTAGTAAGGGTCCCCGGCAGCCGAGCCCTCGTCGTAGTAAGGGTCCCCGGCAGCCGAGCCCTCGTCGTAGTAAGGGTCCCCGGCAGCCGAGCCCTCGTCGTAGTAAGGGTCCCCGGCAGCCGAGACCTCGTCGACAATTTGGTCCCCGGCAGCCGAGCCCTCGTCGTAGTAAGGGTCCCCGGCAGCCGAGCCCTCGTCGTAGTAAGGGTCCCCGGCAGCCGAGCCCTCGTCGTAGTAAGGGTCCCCGGCAGCCGAGCCCTCGTCGTAGTAAGGGTCCCCGGCAGCCGAGCCCTCGTCGACAATTTCGTCCCCGGCAGCCGAGCCCTCGTCGTAGTAAGGGTCCCCGGCAGCCGAGCCCTCGTCGACAATTTCGTCCCCGGCAGCCGAGCCCTCGTCGACAATTTCGTCCCCGGCAGCCGAGCCCTCGTCGACAATTTGGTCCCCGGCAGCCGAGCCCTCGTCGTAGTAAGGGTCCCCGGCAGCCGAGCCCTCGTCGTAGTAAGGGTCCCCGGCAGCCGAGCCCTCGTCGTACTAAGGGTCCCCGGCAGCCGAGCCCTCGTCGTAGTAAGGGTCCCCGGCAGCCGAGCCCTCGTCGTAGTAAGGGTCCCCGGCAGCCGAGCCCTCGTCGACAATTTGGTCCCCGGCCGCCGAGCCCTCGTCGACAATTTGGTCCCCGGCCGCCGAGCCCTCGTCGTAGTAAGGGTCCCCGGCAGCCGAGCCCGCGTCGTAGTAAGGGTCCCCGGCAGCCGAGCCCGCGTCGTAGTAAGGGTCCCCGGCAGCCGAGCCCTCGTCGTAGTAAGGGTCCCCGGCAGCCGAGCCCTCGTCGTAGTAAGGGTCCCCGGCAGCCGAGCCCTCGTCGTAGTAAGGGTCCCCGGCAGCCGAGACCTCGTCGACAATTTGGTCCCCGGCAGCCGAGCCCTCGTCGTAGTAAGGGTCCCCGGCAGCCGAGCCCTCGTCGTAGTAAGGGTCCCCGGCAGCCGAGCCCTCGTCGTAGTAAGGGTCCCCGGCAGCCGAGCCCTCGTCGTAGTAAGGGTCCCCGGCAGCCGAGCCCTCGTCGACAATTTCGTCCCCGGCAGCCGAGCCCTCGTCGACAATTTCGTCCCCGGCAGCCGAGCCCTCGTCGACAATTTCGTCCCCGGCAGCCGAGCCCTCGTCGTAGTAAGGGTCCCCGGCAGCCGAGCCCTCGTCGTAGTAAGGGTCCCCGGCAGCCGAGCCCTCGTCGTACTAAGGGTCCCCGGCAGCCGAGCCCTCGTCGTAGTAAGGGTCCCCGGCAGCCGAGCCCTCGTCGTAGTAAGGGTCCCCGGCAGCCGAGCCCTCGTCGACAATTTGGTCCCCGGCCGCCGAGCCCTCGTCGACAATTTGGTCCCCGGCCGCCGAGCCCTCGTCGTAGTAAGGGTCCCCGGCAGCCGAGCCCGCGTCGTAGTAAGGGTCCCCGGCAGCCGAGCCCGCGTCGTAGTAAGGGTCCCCGGCAGCCGAGCCCGCGTCGACAATTTGGTCCCCGGCAGCCGAGCCCGCGTCGACAATTTGGTCCCCGGCAGCCGAGCCCGCGTCGACAATTTGGTCCCCGGCAGCCGAGCCCTCGTCGTAGTAAGGGTCCCCGGCAGCCGAGCCCGCGTCGTAGTAAGGGTCCCCGGCAGCCGAGCCCGCGTCGTAGTAAGGGTCCCCGGCAGCCGAGCCCGCGTCGTAGTAAAGGGTCCCCGGCAGCCGAGCCCGCGTCGTAGTAAGGGTCCCCGGCAGCCGAGCCCGCGTCGACAATTTGGTCCCCGGCAGCCGAGCCCGCGTCGACAATTTGGTCCCCGGCAGCCGAGCCCTCGTCGTACTAAGGGTCCCCGGCAGCCGAGCCCTCGTCGTAGTAAGGGTCCCCGGCAGCCGAGCCCTCGTCGTAGTAAGGGTCCCCGGCAGCCGAGCCCTCGTCGTAGTAAGGGTCCCCGGCAGCCGAGCCCTCGTCGACAATTTCGTCCCCGGCAGCCGAGCCCTCGTCGACAATTTGGTCCCCGGCCGCCGAGCCCTCGTCGACAATTTCGTCCCCGGCAGCCGAGCCCTCGTCGTAGTAAGGGTCCCCGGCAGCCGAGCCCTCGTCGTAGTAAGGGTCCCCGGCAGCCGAGCCCTCGTCGTAGTAAGGGTCCCCGGCAGCCGAGCCCTCGTCGACAATTTGGTCCCCGGCCGCCGAGCCCTCGTCGACAATTTGGTCCCCGGCCGCCGAGCCCTCGTCGACAATTTGGTCCCCGGCCGCCGAGCCCTCGTCGTAGTAGAGGGTCCCCGGCAGCCGAGCCCGCGTCGACAATTTGGTCCCCGGCAGCCGAGCCCGCGTCGACAATTTGGTCCCCGGCAGCCGAGCCCGCGTCGTAGGAAGGGTCCCCGGCAGCCGAGCCCGCGTCGTAGGAAGGGTCCCCGGCAGCCGAGCCCGCGTCGTAGGAAGGGTCCCCGGCCGCCGAGCCCGCGTCGTAGTAAGGGTCCCCGGCCGCCGAGCCCGCGTCGTAGGAAGGGTCCCCGGCCGCCGAGCCCGCGTCGTAGGAAGGGTCCCCGGCCGCCGAGCCCGCGTCGACAATTTGGTCGCCGGCCGCCGAGCCCGCGTCGACAATTTGGTCCCCGGCAGTCGAGCCCTCGTCGACAATTTGGTCCCCGGCAGCCGAGCCCTCGTCGACAATTTGGTCCCCGGCAGCCGAGCCCTCGTCGACAATTTGGTCCCCGGCAGCCGAGCCCTCGTCGTAGTAAGGGTCCCCGGCAGCCGAGCCCTCGTCGTAGTAAGGGTCCCCGGCAGCCGAGCCCTCGTCGTAGTAAGGGTCCCCGGCAGCCGAGCCCTCGTCGACAATTTGGTCCCCGGCAGCCGAGCCCTCGTCGACAATTTGGTCCCCGGCAGCCGAGCCCTCGTCGTAGTAAGGGTCCCCGGCAGCCGAGCCCTCGTCGTAGTAAGGGTCCCCGGCAGCCGAGCCCTCGTCGTAGTAAGGGTCCCCGGCAGCCGAGCCCTCGTCGACAATTTGGTCCCCGGCAGCCGAGCCCTCGTCGACAATTTGGTCCCCGGCAGCCGAGCCCTCGTCGACAATTTGGTCCCCGGCAGCCGAGCCCTCGTCGACAATTTGGTCCCCGGCAGCCGAGCCCTCGTCGTAGTAAGGGTCCCCGGCAGCCGAGCCCTCGTCGTAGTAAGGGTCCCCGGCAGCCGAGCCCTCGTCGACAATTTGGTCCCCGGCAGCCGAGCCCTCGTCGACAATTTGGTCCCCGGCAGCCGAGCCCTCGTCGACAATTTGGTCCCCGGCAGCCGAGCCCTCGTCGACAATTTGGTCCCCGGCAGCCGAGCCCTCGTCGACAATTTGGTCCCCGGCAGCCGAGCCCTCGTCGACAATTTGGTCCCCGGCAGCCGAGCCCTCGTCGACAATTTGGTCCCCGGCAGCCGAGCCCTCGTCGACAATTTGGTCCCCGGCAGCCGAGCCCTCGTCGTAGTAAGGGTCCCCGGCAGCCGAGCCCTCGTCGTAGTAAGGGTCCCCGGCAGCCGAGCCCTCGTCGTAGTAAGGGTCCCCGGCAGCCGAGCCCTCGTCGTAGTAAGGGTCCCCGGCAGCCGAGCCCTCGTCGTAGTAAGGGTCCCCGGCAGCCGAGCCCTCGTCGTAGTAAGGGTCCCCGGCAGCCGAGCCCTCGTCGACAATTTGGTCCCCGGCCGCCGAGCCCTCGTCGCAGTAAGGGTCCCCGGCAGCCGAGCCCTCGTCGCAGTAAGGGTCCCCGGCAGCCGAGCCCTCGTCGCAGTAAGGGTCCCCGGCAGCCGAGCCCTCGTCGCAGTAAGGGTCCCCGGAGCCGAGCCCTCGTCGCAGTAAGGGTCCCCGGCAGCCGAGCCCTCGTCGCAGTAAGCGTCCCCGGCAGCCGAGCCCTCGTCGCAGTAAGCGTCCCCGGCAGCCGAGCCCTCGTCGCAGTAAGCGTCCCCGGCAGCCGAGCCCTCGTCGCAGTAAGCGTCCCCGGCAGCCGAGCCCTCGTCGCAGTAAGCGTCCCCGGCAGCCGAGCCCTCGTCGCAGTAAGCGTCCCCGGCAGCCGAGCCCTCGTCGCAGTAAGCGTCCCCGGCAGCCGAGCCCTCGTCGCAGTAAGCGTCCCCGGCAGCCGAGCCCTCGTCGCAGTAAGGGTCCCCGGCAGCCGAGCCTTGTCGCAGTAAGGGTCCCCGGCAGCCGAGCCCTCGTCGACAATTTGGTCCCCGGCAGCCGAGCCCTCGTTGACAATTTGGTCCCCGGCAGCCGAGCCCTCGTCGACAATTTGGTCCCCGGCAGCCGAGCCCTCGTCGTAGTAATGGTCCCCGGCAGCCGAGCCCTCGTCGTAGTAATGGTCCCCGGCAGCCGAGCCCTCGTCGTAGTAATGGTCCCCGGCAGCCGAGCCCTCGTCGTAGTAATGGTCCCCGGCAGCCGAGCCCTCGTCGTAGTAATGGTCCCCGGCAGCCGAGCCCTCGTCGCAGTAAGGGTCCCCGGAGCCGAGCCCTCGTCGCAGTAAGGGTCCCCGGCAGCCGAGCCCTCGTCGCAGTAAGGGTCCCCGGCAGCCGAGCCCTCGTCGCAGTAAGCGTCCCCGGCAGCCGAGCCCTCGTCGCAGTAAGCGTCCCCGGCAGCCGAGCCCTCGTCGCAGTAAGCGTCCCCGGCAGCCGAGCCCTCGTCGCAGTAAGCGTCCCCGGCAGCCGAGCCCTCGTCGCAGTAAGCGTCCCCGGCAGCCGAGCCCTCGTCGACAATTTGGTCCCCGGCAGCCGAGCCCTCGTCGACAATTTGGTCCCCGGCAGCCGAGCCCTCGTCGACAATTTGGTCCCCGGCAGCCGAGCCCTCGTCGACAATTTGGTCCCCGGCAGCCGAGCCCTCGTCGACAATTTGGTCCCCGGCAGCCGAGCCCTCGTCGTAGTAATGGTCCCCGGCAGCCGAGCCCTCGTCGTAGTAATGGTCCCCGGCAGCCGAGCCCTCGTCGTAGTAATGGTCCCCGGCAGCCGAGCCCTCGTCGTAGTAAGCGTCCCCGGCAGCCGAGCCCTCGTCGTAGTAATGGTCCCCGGCAGCCGAGCCCTCGTCGTAGTAATGGTCCCCGGCAGCCGAGCCCTCGTCGTAGTAATGGTCCCCGGCAGCCGAGCCCTCGTCGTAGTAAGCGTCCCCGGCAGCCGAGCCCTCGTCGTAGTAAGCGTCCCCGGCAGCCGAGTCCTCGTCGACAATTTGGTCCCCGGCAGCCGAGCCCTCGTCGCAGTAAGGGTCCCCGGCAGCCGAGCCCTCGTCGCAGTAAGGGTCCCCGGCAGCCGAGCCCTCGTCGACAATTTGGTCCCCGGCAGCCGAGCCCTCGTCGTAGTAATGGTCCCCGGCAGCCGAGCCCTCATCGTAGTAATGGTCCCCGGCAGCCGAGCCCTCGTCGTAGTAATGGTCCCCGGCAGCCGAGCCCTCGTCGTAGTAATGATCCCCGGCAGCCGAGCCCTCGTCGTAGTAAGCGTCCCCGGCAGCCGAGCCCTCGTCGTAGTAAGCGTCCCCGGCAGCCGAGCCCTCGTCGCAGTAAGGGTCCCCGGCAGCCGAGCCCTCGTCGCAGTAAGGGTCCCCGGCAGCCGAGCCCGCGTCGACAATTTGGTCCCCGGCAGCCGAGCCCTCGTCGACAATTTGGTCCCCGGCAGCCGAGCCCTCGTCGACAATTTGGTCCCCGGCAGCCGAGCCCTCGTCGTAGTAATGGTCCCCGGCAGCCGAGCCCTCGTCGTAGTAATAATCCCCGGCAGCCGAGCCCGCGTCGTAGTAATGGTCCCCGGCAGCCGATCCCGCGTCGTAGTAATGGTCCCCGGCAGCCGAGCCCGCGTCGTAGTAATGGTCCCCGGCAGCCGAGCCCGCGTCGTAGTAATGGTCCCCGGCAGCCGAGCCCGCGTCGACAATTTGGTCCCCGGCAGCCGAGCCCGCGTCGACAATTTGGTCCCCGGCAGCCGAGCCCGCGTCGTACTAAGGGTCCCCGGCAGCCGAGCCCGCGTCGTACTAAGGGTCCCCGGCAGCCGAGCCCGCGTCGTACTAAGGGTCCCCGGCAGCCGAGCCCGCGTCGTACTAAGGGTCCCCGGCAGCCGAGCCCTCGTCGTACTAAGGGTCCCCGGCAGCCGAGCCCTCGTCGACAATTTGGTCCCCGGCAGCCGAGCCCTCGTCGACAATTTGGTCCCCGGCAGCCGAGCCCTCGTCGTAGTAAGGGTCCCCGGCAGCCGAGCCCTCGTCGTAGTAAGGGTCCCCGGCAGCCGAGCCCTCGTCGTAGTAAGGGTCCCCGGCAGCCGAGCCCTCGTCGACAATTTGGTCCCCGGCAGCCGAGCCCTCGTCGACAATTTGGTCCCCGGCAGCCGAGCCCTGGTCGACAATTTGGTCCCCGGCAGCAGAGCCCTCGTCGACAATTTGGTCCCCGGCAGCCGAGCCCTCGTCGTAGTAAGGGTCCCCGGCAGCCGAGCCCTCGTCGTAGTAAGGGTCCCCGGCAGCCGAGCCCTCGTCGTAGTAAGGGTCCCCGGCAGCCGAGCCCTCGTCGTAGTAAGGGTCCCCGGCAGCCGAGCCCTCGTCGACAATTTCGTCCCCGGCAGCCGAGCCCTCGTCGTAGTAAGGGTCCCCGGCAGCCGAGCCCTCGTCGTAGTAAGGGTCCCCGGCAGCCGAGCCCTCGTCGTAGTAAGGGTCCCCGGCAGCCGAGCCCTCGTCGTAGTAAGGGTCCCCGGCAGCCGAGCCCTCGTCGTAGTAAGGGTCCCCGGCAGCCGAGCCCTCGTCGTAGTAAGGGTCCCCGGCAGCCGAGCCCTCGTCGTAGTAAGGGTCCCCGGCAGCCGAGCCCTCGTCGTAGTAAGGGTCCCCGGCAGCCGAGCCCTCGTCGTAGTAAGGGTCCCCGGCAGCCGAGCCCTCGTCGTAGTAAGGGTCCCCGGCCGCCGAGCCCTCGTCGTAGTAAGGGTCCCCGGCCGCCGAGCCCTCGTCGACAATTGGGTCCCCGGCCGCCGAGCCCTCGTCGACAATTGGGTCCCCGGCCGCCGAGCCCTCGTCGACAATTGGGTCCCCGGCCGCCGAGCCCTCGTCGACAATTTGGTCCCCGGCCGCCGAGCCCTCGTCGTAGTAAGGGTCCCCGGCCGCCGAGCCCTCGTCGTAGTAAGGGTCCCCGGCCGCCGAGCCCTCGTCGTAGTAAGGGTCCCCGGCCGCCGA
Source organism: Harpia harpyja (assembly GCF_026419915.1). Taxonomy (NCBI): domain Eukaryota; kingdom Metazoa; phylum Chordata; class Aves; order Accipitriformes; family Accipitridae; genus Harpia; species Harpia harpyja. The sequence continues at coordinate 23,679,655 of NC_068947.1, read as the reverse complement.
GCCCTCGTCGTAGTAAGGGTCCCCGGCCGCCGAGCCCGCGTCGACAATTTGGTCCCCGGCAGCCGAGCCCGCGTCGACAATTTGGTCCCCGGCAGCCGAGCCCGCGTCGACAATTTGGTCGCCGCCAGCCGAGCCCTCGTCGACAATTTGGTCCCCGGCAGCCGAGCCCGCGTCGTAGTAAGGGTCCCCGGCAGCCGAGCCCGCGTCGTAGTAAGGGTCCCCGGCAGCCGAGCCCGCGTCGTAGTAAGGGTCCCCGGCAGCCGAGCCCGCGTCGTAGTAAGGGTCCCCGGCAGCCGAGCCCTCGTCGTAGTAAGGGTCCCCGGCAGCCGAGCCCGCGTCGACAATTTGGTCCCCGGCAGCCGAGCCCTCGTCGTACTAAGGGTCCCCGGCAGCCGAGCCCTCGTCGTACTAAGGGTCCCCGGCAGCCGAGCCCTCGTCGTACTAAGGGTCCCCGGCAGCCGAGCCCTCGTCGTACTAAGGGTCCCCGGCAGCCGAGCCCTCGTCGTAGTAAGGGTCCCCGGCAGCCGAGCCCGCGTCGTAGTAAGGGTCCCCGGCAGCCGAGCCCGCGTCGTAGTAAGGGTCCCCGGCAGCCGAGCCCGCGTCGACAATTTGGTCCCCGGCAGCCGAGCCCGCGTCGACAATTTGGTCCCCGGCAGCCGAGCCCGCGTCGACAATTTGGTCCCCGGCAGCCGAGCCCTCGTCGTACTAAGGGTCCCCGGCAGCCGAGCCCTCGTCGTACTAAGGGTCCCCGGCAGCCGAGCCCTCGTCGTACTAAGGGTCCCCGGCAGCCGAGCCCTCGTCGTACTAAGGGTCCCCGGCAGCCGAGCCCTCGTCGCAGTAAGCGTCCCCGGCAGCCGAGCCCTCGTCGCAGTAAGCGTCCCCGGCAGCCGAGCCCTCGTCGCAGTAAGCGTCCCCGGCAGCCGAGCCCTCGTCGCAGTAAGCGTCCCCGGCAGCCGAGCCCTCGTCGCAGTAAGCGTCCCCGGCAGCCGAGCCCTCGTCGCAGTAAGCGTCCCCGGCAGCCGAGCCCTCGTCGCAGTAAGGGTCCCCGGCAGCCGAGCCCTCGTCGCAGTAAGCGTCCCCGGCAGCCGAGCCCTCGTCGCAGTAAGCGTCCCCGGCAGCCGAGCCCTCGTCGACAATTTGGTCCCAGGCAGCCGAGCCCTCGTCGTAGTAAGCGTCCCCGGCAGCCCAGCCCTCGTCGTAGTAAGCGTCCCCGGCAGCCCAGCCCTCGTCGTAGTAAGCGTCCCCGGCAGCCCAGCCCTCGTCGTAGTAAGCGTCCCCGGCAGCCCAGCCCTCGTCGTAGTAAGCGTCCCCGGCAGCCCAGCCCTCGTCGTAGTAAGCGTCCCCGGCAGCCCAGCCCTCGTCGTAGTAAGCGTCCCCGGCAGCCGAGCCCTCGTCGACAATTTGGTCCCCGGCAGCCGAGCCCTCGTCGCAGTAAGGGTCCCCGGCAGCCGAGCCCTCGTCGCAGTAAGGGTCCCCGGCAGCAGAGCCCTCGTCGCAGTAAGGGTCCCCGGCAGCCGAGCCCTCGTCGCAGTAAGGGTCCCCGGCAGCCGAGCCCTCGTCGACAATTTGGTCCCCGGCAGCCGAGCCCTCGTCGACAATTTGGTCCCCGGCAGCCGAGCCCTCGTCGACAATTTGGTCCCCGGCAGCCGAGCCCTCGTCGACAATTTGGTCCCCGGCAGCCGAGCCCTCGTCGTAGTAATGGTCCCCGGCAGCCGAGCCCTCGTCGTAGTAATGGTCCCCGGCAGCCGAGCCCTCGTCGTAGTCAATGGTCCCCGGCAGCCGATCCCTCGTCGTAGTAAGCGTCCCCGGCAGCCGAGCCCTCGTCGTAGTAAGCGTCCCCGGCAGCCGAGCCCTCGTCGCAGTAAGGGTCCCCGGCAGCCGAGCCCGCGTCGACAATTTGGTCCCCGGCAGCCGAGCCCGCGTCGACAATTTGGTCCCCGGCAGCCGAGCCCGCGTCGACAATTTGGTCCCCGGCAGCCGAGCCCGCGTCGACAATTTGGTCCCCGGCAGCCGAGCCCTCGTCGTAGTAAGGGTCCCCGGCAGCCGAGCCCTCGTCGTAGTAAGGGTCCCCGGCAGCCGAGCCCTCGTCGTAGTAAGGGTCCCCGGCCGCCGAGCCCTCGTCGTAGTAAGGGTCCCCGGCCGCCGAGCCCTCGTCGTAGTAAGGGTCCCCGGCCGCCGAGCCCTCGTCGACAATTGGGTCCCCGGCCGCCGAGCCCTCGTCGACAATTGGGTCCCCGGCCGCCGAGCCCTCGTCGACAATTGGGTCCCCGGCCGCCGAGCCCTCGTCGTAGTAAGGGTCCCCGGCCGCCGAGCCCTCGTCGTAGTAAGGGTCCCCGGCAGCCGAGCCCGCGTCGACAATTTGGTCCCCGGCAGCCGAGCCCGCGTCGACAATTTGGTCCCCGGCAGCCGAGCCCGCGTCGACAATTTGGTCGCCGCCAGCCGAGCCCTCGTCGACAATTTGGTCCCCGGCAGCCGAGCCCGCGTCGTAGTAAGGGTCCCCGGCAGCCGAGCCCGCGTCGTAGTAAGGGTCCCCGGCAGCCGAGCCCGCGTCGTAGTAAGGGTCCCCGGCAGCCGAGCCCGCGTCGTAGTAAGGGTCCCCGGCAGCCGAGCCCGCGTCGTAGTAAGGGTCCCCGGCAGCCGAGCCCTCGTCGTAGTAAGGGTCCCCGGCAGCCGAGCCCGCGTCGACAATTTGGTCCCCGGCAGCCGAGCCCTCGTCGTACTAAGGGTCCCCGGCAGCCGAGCCCTCGGCGTACTAAGGGTCCCCGGCAGCCGAGCCCTCGGCGTACTAAGGGTCCCCGGCAGCCGAGCCCTCGGCGTACTAAGGGTCCCCGGCAGCCGAGCCCTCGGCGTACTAAGGGTCCCCGGCAGCCGAGCCCTCGTCGTACTAAGGGTCCCCGGCAGCCGAGCCCTCGTCGTACTAAGGGTCCCCGGCAGCCGAGCCCTCGGCGTACTAAGGGTCCCCGGCAGCCGAGCCCTCGTCGTACTAAGGGTCCCCGGCAGCCGAGCCCTCGTCGTACTAAGGGTCCCCGGCAGCCGAGCCCTCGTCGTAGTAAGGGTCCCCGGCAGCCGAGCCCTCGTCGACAATTTGGTCCCCGGCCGCCGAGCCCTCGTCGTAGTAAGGGTCCCCGGCCGCCGAGCCCTCGTCGACAATTTGGTCCCCGGCCGCCGAGCCCTCGTCGACAATTTGGTCCCCGGCCGCCGAGCCCTCGTCGACAATTTGGTCCCCGGCCGCCGAGCCCTCGTCGTAGTAAGGGTCCCCGGCAGCCGAGCCCGCGTCGACAATTTGGTCCCCGGCAGCCGAGCCCGCGTCGACAATTTGGTCCCCGGCAGCCGAGCCCGCGTCGTAGGAAGGGTCCCCGGCAGCCGAGCCCGCGTCGTAGGAAGGGTCCCCGGCAGCCGAGCCCGCGTCGTAGGAAGGGTCCCCGGCAGCCGAGCCCGCGTCGTAGGAAGGGTCCCCGGCAGCCGAGCCCGCGTCGACAATTTGGTCCCCCGCAGCCGAGCCCGCGTCGACAATTTGGTCCCCCGCAGCCGAGCCCGCGTCGACAATTTGGTCCCCCGCAGCCGAGCCCCGCGTCGACAATTTGGTCCCCGGCAGCCGAGCCCGCGTCGACAATTTGGTCCCCGGCAGCCGAGCCCGCGTCGTAGTAAGGGTCGCCGGCAGCCGAGCCCGCGTCGTAGTAAGGGTCGCCGGCAGCCGATCCCGCGTCGTAGTAAGGGTCGCCGGCAGCCGATCCCGCGTCGTAGTAAGGGTCGCCGGCAGCCGAGCCCGCGTCGACAATTTGGTCGCCGGCAGCCGAGCCCGCGTCGACAATTTGGTCGCCGGCAGCCGAGCCCGCGTCGACAATTTGGTCGCCGGCAGCCGAGCCCGCGTCGTAGTAAGGGTCCCCGGCAGCCGAGCCCGCGTCGTAGTAAGGGTCCCCGGCCGCCGAGCCCGCGTCGTAGTAAGGGTCCCCGGCCGCCGAGCCCGCGTCGACAATTTGGTCGCCGGCCGCCGAGCCCGCGTCGACAATTTGGTCGCCGGCCGCCGAGCCCGCGTCGACAATTTGGTCGCCGGCCGCCGAGCCCGCGTCGACAATTTGGTCGCCGGCCGCCGAGCCCGCGTCGTAGTAATGGTCCCCGGCCGCCGAGCCCGCGTCGTAGTAATGGTCCCCGGCCGCCGAGCCCGCGTCGTAGTAATGGTCCCCGGCCGCCGAGCCCGCGTCGTAGTAATGGTCCCCGGCCGCCGAGCCCGCGTCGACAATTTGGTCCCCGGCCGCCGAGCCCGCGTCGACAATTTGGTCCCCGGCAGCCGAGCCCCGCGTCGACAATTTGGTCCCCGGCAGCCGAGCCCGCGTCGACAATTTGGTCCCCGGCAGCCGAGCCCTCGTCGACAATTTGGTCCCCGGCAGCCGAGCCCTCGTCGACAATTTGGTCCCCGGCAGCCGAGCCCGCGTCGACAATTTGGTCCCCGGCAGCCGAGCCCTCGTCGTACTAAGGGTCCCCGGCAGCCGAGCCCTCGTCGTACTAAGGGTCCCCGGCAGCCGAGCCCTCGTCGTACTAAGGGTCCCCGGCAGCCGAGCCCTCGTCGACAATTTCGTCCCCGGCAGCCGAGCCCGCGTCGTAGTAAGGGTTCCCGGCAGCCGAGCCCGCGTCGTAGTAAGGGTCCCCGGCAGCCGAGCCCGCGTCGTAGTAAGGGTCCCCGGCAGCCGAGCCCGCGTCGTAGTAAGGGTCCCCGGCAGCCGAGCCCGCGTCGACAATTTGGTCCCCGGCAGCCGAGCCCGCGTCGACAATTTGGTCCCCGGCAGCCGAGCCCTCGTCGTACTAAGGGTCCCCGGCAGCCGAGCCCTCGTCGACAATTTGGTCCCCGGCAGCCGAGCCCTCGTCGACAATTTGGTCCCCGGCAGCCGAGCCCTCGTCGACAATTTGGTCCCCGGCAGCCGAGCCCTCGTCGACAATTTGGTCCCCGGCAGCCGAGCCCTCGTCGACAATTTGGTCCCCGGCAGCCGAGCCCTCGTCGCAGTAAGCGTCCCCGGCAGCCGAGCCCTCGTCGCAGTAAGCGTCCCCGGCAGCCGAGCCCTCGTCGCAGTAAGCGTCCCCGGCAGCCGAGCCCTCGTCGCAGTAAGCGTCCCCGGCAGCCGAGCCCTCGTCGACAATTTGGTCCCCGGCAGCCGAGCCCTCGTCGACAATTTGGTCCCAGGCAGCCGAGCCCTCGTCGTAGTAAGCGTCCCCGGCAGCCCAGCCCTCGTCGTAGTAAGCGTCCCCGGCAGCCCAGCCCTCGTCGTAGTAAGCGTCCCCGGCAGCCCAGCCCTCGTCGTAGTAAGCGTCCCCGGCAGCCCAGCCCTCGTCGTAGTAAGCGTCCCCGGCAGCCCAGCCCTCGTCGTAGTAAGCGTCCCCGGCAGCCCAGCCCTCGTCGACAATTTGGTCCCCGGCAGCCGAGCCCTCGTCGCAGTAAGGGTCCCCGGCAGCCGAGCCCTCGTCGCAGTAAGGGTCCCCGGCAGCCGAGCCCTCGTCGCAGTAAGGGTCCCCGGCAGCCGAGCCCTCGTCGCAGTAAGGGTCCCCGGCAGCCGAGCCCTCGTCGCAGTAAGGGTCCCCGGCAGCCGAGCCCTCGTCGCAGTAAGGGTCCCCGGCAGCCGAGCCCTCGTCGCAGTAAGGGTCCCCGGCAGCCGAGCCCTCGTCGACAATTTGGTCCCCGGCAGCCGAGCCCTCGTCGACAATTTGGTCCCCGGCAGCCGAGCCCTCGTCGACAATTTGGTCCCCGGCAGCCGAGCCCTCGTCGACAATTTGGTCCCCGGCAGCCGAGCCCTCGTCGACAATTTGGTCCCCGGCAGCCGAGCCCTCGTCGTAGTAATGGTCCCCGGCAGCCGAGCCCTCGTCGTAGTAATGGTCCCCGGCAGCCGAGCCCTCGTCGTAGTAATGGTCCCCGGCAGCCGAGCCCTCGTCGTAGTCAATGGTCCCCGGCAGCCGAGCCCTCGTCGTAGTCAATGGTCCCCGGCAGCCGAGCCCTCGTCGCAGTAAGCGTCCCCGGCAGCCGAGCCCTCGTCGCAGTAAGGGTCCCCGGCAGCCGAGCCCTCGTCGCAGTAAGGGTCCCCGGCAGCCGAGCCCGCGTCGACAATTTGGTCCCCGGCAGCCGAGCCCGCGTCGACAATTTGGTCCCCGGCAGCCGAGCCCGCGTCGACAATTTGGTCCCCGGCAGCCGAGCCCGCGTCGACAATTTGGTCCCCGGCAGCCGAGCCCGCGTCGACAATTTGGTCCCCGGCAGCCGAGCCCGCGTCGACAATTTGGTCCCCGGCAGCCGAGCCCTCGTCGTAGTAAGGGTCCCCGGCAGCCGAGCCCTCGTCGTAGTAAGGGTCCCCGGCAGCCGAGCCCTCGTCGTAGTAAGGGTCCCCGGCAGCCGAGCCCTCGTCGTAGTAAGGGTCCCCGGCCGCCGAGCCCTCGTCGTAGTAAGGGTCCCCGGCCGCCGAGCCCTCGTCGACAATTGGGTCCCCGGCCGCCGAGCCCTCGTCGACAATTGGGTCCCCGGCCGCCGAGCCCTCGTCGTAGTAAGGGTCCCCGGCCGCCGAGCCCTCGTCGTAGTAAGGGTCCCCGGCAGCCGAGCCCTCGTCGTAGTAAGGGTCCCCGGCAGCCGAGCCCGCGTCGACAATTTGGTCCCCGGCAGCCGAGCCCCGCGTCGACAATTTGGTCCCCGGCAGCCGAGCCCGCGTCGACAATTTGGTCCCCGGCAGCCGAGCCCTCGTCGTAGTAAGGGTCCCCGCCAGCCGAGCCCTCGTCGACAATTTGGTCGCCGCCAGCCGAGCCCTCGTCGACAATTTGGTCCCCGGCAGCCGAGCCCGCGTCGTAGTAAGGGTCCCCGGCAGCCGAGCCCGCGTCGTAGTAAGGGTCCCCGGCAGCCGAGCCCGCGTCGTAGTAAGGGTCCCCGGCAGCCGAGCCCGCGTCGTAGTAAGGGTCCCCGGCAGCCGAGCCCGCGTCGACAATTTGGTCCCCGGCAGCCGAGCCCTCGTCGTAGTAAGGGTCCCCGGCAGCCGAGCCCGCGTCGACAATTTGGTCCCCGGCAGCCGAGCCCTCGTCGTACTAAGGGTCCCCGGCAGCCGAGCCCTCGTCGTACTAAGGGTCCCCGGCAGCCGAGCCCTCGTCGTACTAAGGGTCCCCGGCAGCCGAGCCCTCGTCGTACTAAGGGTCCCCGGCAGCCGAGCCCTCGTCGTACTAAGGGTCCCCGGCAGCCGAGCCCTCGTCGTACTAAGGGTCCCCGGCAGCCGAGCCCTCGTCGTAGTAAGGGTCCCCGGCCGCCGAGCCCTCGTCGACAATTTGGTCCCCGGCCGCCGAGCCCTCGTCGTAGTAAGGGTCCCCCGGCCGCCGAGCCCTCGTCGACAATTTGGTCCCCGGCCGCCGAGCCCTCGTCGACAATTTGGTCCCCGGCCGCCGAGCCCTCGTCGTAGTAAGGGTCCCCGGCCGCCGAGCCCGCGTCGACAATTTGGTCCCCGGCCGCCGAGCCCGCGTCGACAATTTGGTCCCCGGCCGCCGAGCCCGCGTCGACAATTTGGTCCCCGGCCGCCGAGCCCGCGTCGACAATTTGGTCCCCGGCAGCCGAGCCCGCGTCGTACTAAGGGTCCCCGGCAGCCGAGCCCGCGTCGTAGGAAGGGTCCCCGGCAGCCGAGCCCGCGTCGTAGGAAGGGTCCCCGGCAGCCGAGCCCGCGTCGTAGGAAGGGTCCCCGGCAGCCGAGCCCGCGTCGTAGGAAGGGTCCCCGGCAGCCGAGCCCGCGTCGTAGGAAGGGTCCCCGGCAGCCGAGCCCGCGTCGTAGGAAGGGTCCCCGGCAGCCGAGCCCGCGTCGTAGGAAGGGTCCCCGGCAGCCGAGCCCGCGTCGTAGGAAGGGTCCCCGGCAGCCGAGCCCGCGTCGTAGGAAGGGTCCCCGGCAGCCGAGCCCGCGTCGTAGGAAGGGTCCCCGGCAGCCGAGCCCGCGTCGACAATTTGGTCCCCCGCAGCCGAGCCCTCGTCGACAATTTGGTCCCCCGCAGCCGAGCCCTCGTCGACAATTTGGTCCCCCGCAGCCGAGCCCTCGTCGACAATTTGGTCCCCCGCAGCCGAGCCCTCGTCGACAATTTGGTCCCCCGCAGCCGAGCCCGCGTCGTAGTAAGGGTCCCCGGCAGCCGAGCCCGCGTCGACAATTTGGTCCCCGGCAGCCGAGCCCGCGTCGACAATTTGGTCCCCGGCAGCCGAGCCCGCGTCGACAATTTGGTCCCCGGCAGCCGAGCCCGCGTCGTAGTAAGGGTCGCCGGCAGCCGAGCCCGCGTCGTAGTAAGGGTCGCCGGCAGCCGAGCCCGCGTCGTAGTAAGGGTCGCCGGCAGCCGAGCCCGCGTCGACAATTTGGTCGCCGGCAGCCGAGCCCCGCGTCGACAATTTGGTCGCCGGCAGCCGAGCCCGCGTCGTAGTAAGGGTCCCCGGCAGCCGAGCCCGCGTCGTAGTAAGGGTCCCCGGCCGCCCAGCCCGCGTCGTAGTAAGGGTCCCCGGCCGCCCAGCCCGCGTCGACAATTTGGTCGCCGGCCGCCCAGCCCGCGTCGACAATTTGGTCGCCGGCCGCCGAGCCCCGCGTCGACAATTTGGTCGCCGGCCGCCGAGCCCGCGTCGACAATTTGGTCGCCGGCCGCCGAGCCCGCGTCGACAATTTGGTCGCCGGCCGCCGAGCCCGCGTCGACAATTTGGTCGCCGGCCGCCGAGCCCGCGTCGACAATTTGGTCGCCGGCCGCCGAGCCCGCGTCGACAATTTGGTCGCCGGCCGCCGAGCCCGCGTCGACAATTTGGTCGCCGGCCGCCGAGCCCGCGTCGTAGTAATGGTCCCCGGCCGCCGAGCCCGCGTCGTAGTAATGGTCCCCGGCCGCCGAGCCCGCGTCGTAGTAATGGTCCCCGGCCGCCGAGCCCGCGTCGTAGTAATGGTCCCCGGCCGCCGAGCCCGCGTCGTAGTAATGGTCCCCGGCCGCCGAGTCCTCTTCGACAATTTTTTCTCCAGCAGCCGAACTCTTGTCGACAATTTTTTCTCCGGCAGCCAAAACCTCGTCCAATTCTAATTTTATTTTATTTTTTCTAATTGCCTGACAAACATTTCTGTCTCCAACCTGCAAGAGACCATTGGAAAACTAAACCACATAACCCTACAAGGTGTCATGGTTTAACCCCAGCCATCAACTAAACACCACGCAGCCACTCACTCACTCCCCCCCACCCAGTGGGATTGGGGAGAAAATTGGGAAAAGAAGCAAAACCCGTGGGTTGAGATAAGAACAGTTTAATAGAACAGAAAAGAGGAAACTAATAATGATAATGATAACACTAATAAAATGACAACAGTAACAATGAAAGGATTGGAATGTACAAATGATGCTCAGTGCAATTGCTCACCACCCGCTGACCGACACCCAGCCAGTCCCCGAGCAGCGATTCCCCGCCCTCACATCCCCATTCCTATACTAGATGGGTCGTCACATGGTATGGAATACCCCGTTGGCCAGTTTGGGTCAGGTGCCCTGGCTGTGTCCTGTGCCAACTTCTTGTGCCCCTCCAGCTTTCTCGCTGGCTGGGCATGAGAAGCTGAAAAATCCTTGACTTTAGACTAAACACTACTGAGCAACAACTGAAAACATCAGTTATCAACATTCTTCACATACTGAACTCAAAACATAGCACTGTACAAGCTACTAGGAAGACAGTTAAATCTATCCCAGCTGAAACTAGGACACAAGGTTACACACATTCACAACACACCACTCATTCAGATCACAGACACACTAGCCCTCACTCTCAACTAACCCATCCTACCGCCTAAGGGCATCAAGGGGCCATCGCCCCTTACCCGCAGCACCCAGGGCCTCAAAAATTGCCCTGCCTGCAAAACCCCCGGCCCCAGTCCAACCTCCGTCGAAGCTCCCCACAAACTACCCTTCCATTACACCAGTGTTTCAACACACACCATCTCCACCACACGTAGATTTTCAACCTGATCCTTAGCTTTCATAGTGGCACAAGTCACAGTCTAACCTCCATAGCAGCCACATCGCCTAAACGCGAGGTTCCTTCAATCGCCTCATGCCCCGTGATCACCTGCAAAACCAACACACAAAACTGTTGAATAGACACTTCACCCTCGGCATAAAAAAACCTCCACAGCTCCAATCTCCTGCTTCCCACCTATTCCAAAAACAAAAACCTCAATGCCTTAACCATTTCTAGAAGCTTACCACAAAATGTCCGCATAAAAAATATTAACACCAATGCCCGCTTACTCCCTTACTATATTCTACCTCACAATCCACTTGCAATCCACTCCACTACTCACATGCAATGACCCAAAAATCATTTAACCCTGTATTGGGTCTGGCTGAGATGGAGTTAATACTCCCCATAGCAGCCCTCATAGCACTGTGCTCTGCATCAGTAGCTAGAAAGGTGTTGATAACACACCAGTGTTTTGGCTACTGCTGAGCAGTGCTGGCACAGTATCAAGGCTGTCTCTCCAACATTTTTGCCCCCCCCTCAACGGCAGGCTGGGGTAGGGCGAGATCTTGGGAGGGGACATAACCAGGACAGCTGACCTAAACTAACCAAACAGATATTCCATACCATATGACGTCAGCTCAGATATAAAAGCTAAGTAAAGGGAGATGGAAGGGGGGCATTTTTTTTGTCTTCAGGAGCAACCACTACGCGTACTGAAGCCCTGTTTCCCAGGAAGTGGCTAGACATCGCCTGCTGATGGGAAGTAGAGAATAATATCATTTGTTTTTCTTTGCTTTCGCGCGCGACCTTGGCTTTCAGTTTATTAAACTGTCCTTATCTTGACCCACGAGCCTTTTGTTATATTTTCTTCCCCCTGTCCAGTTAAGAAGGGGGAGTGATAGAGCGGCTTTGGTGGGCACCTGGCATCCAGCCAGGGTCAACCCACTACAAACCCTCAATGTTAAAAATCTAGGCATATCAACTTTTCACCCATAGACTCTTATCGCTGTTCCACCTACCCCTGACTCTACATCCCCAGGCAGAGCAGCTCCAAGCCAAACACACCCGTGCACAAGCACACACAACACAGAACACTACAAACAAGGTGATTCAAAGAGAGAGAAAACTCTCAGCAAGAAGAAGGACTCCTGGACGGGAGGTGCCGTCTGGCAAGATGACCTACATCATCCAAAACCATGAAGCGAGGAGGCTCTACGACAGCCCCAAAGAAGAAGAGGCAAAAGCAATGGCCCGTTACAAGATGGTACTGTCAAAGCCAAGATGACGGATCCTTAAGAAGCCTGTCATCAAGATCTAGGAACATCAAGATGCAGGGAATAACTCCCAGTCCACAACAACAAACGGCTAGAGAGCAGAGCTGCCAAAGCAGCCTGGAAGAGCGCCGCAAAAGAGAACCAGCTGGTACCTTCTGACACCAATCCACGCTTCAGAGCTCCGAGCACAAGAAAAGAAGCACCCGATTAGCACAGTGCCGATGAATAAGGGCATTCAAGACCCTAGGGACGGTGACCGAAGTGCATGCCGTGCTCCCTGAGCACAAAGACTGATGATGGCATTGAGAGCCAAGGAAGGTCGAAGGCACAGAAGACAGACTACACAAACTACACACCACCGCAGACACAGGCTGGAACTGCCCTGCCCGGCACACGCTGGTCTCGTGCTGAAAAGCAACCCGCTCCCTTCACCTGCCCAAAGGGGACTGCTTTGGGACAGCCCTCTCTCCTGCACTAACTTTAAAACCCCTCCCTGCAATTCCCAGCTGTGTCCCTCTCTCCCAGCCTCTCCCCAGCCCAGGTCCCTCAACTTAGATTTCAAAGGACCAAGGGTCCAAATCCGTCCTCTGCAAAAACCACACCGGCTAACTGGGATGTTCCTCAAAGGGACACATTGGTCTTCAACATCTACAATAGAACAAGCACACAAAAAAACCCAAACCAGGAAAGGGACTAAGCATCCTGCTGGTCAACGCCAACTACGTCCCCAACTCCCCCCTCCTCACAAGTGCCACCGTGTTCACTTCCCCGCTCATTCCAGAGTCAGACCCTGCAGCCATCGTCACTCGTGGTACCTAAGGTACCAAGACACACCAAATTAGCATGGTGCTCATGAGAAGTCATCGGCCCCACGCTCCTCCTCACTAATCCACAGCTTTCCTCAAACACTCATCCAATTCAAAGATAGCCCACACAGCACCTCCAAAACAGAAGGTAAATGCTTAACCAAGCAGCCGCATAATACTTTGCTATTCAACACTGACCCGGCCGACAACCGCCTCACCTTCTCGCACCGCTCATTGGCATGCAGCTTTGCAGGAGACCTTATAGCAGACTTCACAGTACGTAAAGGGTGCCTATAAGAAACCTGGAGAGACACTTTTTACAAGGGTGTACAGCAATAGGACAAGGTGGTAACGACTTTAGTCGTTAAGAGGGTACATTTAGTTTAGGTGTTAGGAAGAAGTTTCTCACTATGGGTGGTGAGGCACTGGAACGGGTTGCCCAGAGAACTTGCGGATGCGCCCTCCCTGGAAGCATTCAAGACCAAGTCAGATGGGGCTTTGAGCAACCTGGTCTCGTGGAAGGTGTCCCTACCCATTGCTGGGGGGGTTGGAACCAGGGGATCTTTATGGTCCCTTCCAACCCAAACCATTCTATGACATCCAAATTCAACTGCAAAACTCATCTGAGAAAGGCTGGTGAACCCTCCTCCCTCTCCCCACCAGTCTCAAGACTTTAGAAACCCCTTTTCTTCTTCTCAACTGTCAGGAAAGGAACCCCACTGCTTCCTGACACCTCCTGCCCTCAATTTGCACCCCTGAACCCCCTTCAGTGGCTACTCCTCAGGAGACGCTCTTCTGAGCCACATCCCAAATTCTGGGGGCACCTCCTAACCTACAACTTCCCAGAGACTCTGAGCTCTGCCACATGCCCACAAAATAAAGTTAAGTCCTAAGGTTTATAATCTACAAGGGGCCTGCCACAAGCTGCAAAGGTTCTACAATCAACATGGCATTCTGTGAGCAATGAGGAAAGGCGACAAGGCATGCTAGACCCTGAAAGGCACTGTGCCTCATTGTCCTTCTGCTTTCTTCAGAAATACTAAAACTCCATATACAGATGCATACAAGACGCTCACCCTAACCCCTGCTAAACAATGTTACCATCAGTCCTGTTAAGAGAAAAATCAGCAACTTACACAGCATACAGCAAAACTGGTGAAAAAAACAAGGTTCTGTTTTCAATACAGTTGGGAATTCCAGGAAAACACAATGCATGAAGAATTAAAAAGAAAAAAAAAAACAAACAATGCATACTGTTAAACCATCTTTCTACCCCTGAACACTCAAAACAAAATTACTGACCTGAAAAAAAGAAAGAAAAAAAAAGCTGCATACAAGTGTTACTTTCTACTACACATGCTACTGAACCTTGACTGGTCCTGAAGCTCTTACCTCAGGCAGACACCTCTTCCCAAAAGACTGAGCCAGCTCAAAAGCTGTAAAGGACTCAAAAAACAACCAAGCACCAACACCAGAAAAACCCAGAAGCACAATAAGCTCCCCTATCAGAAGCTGTGGCTCAAATACCCCGAGCCTCCGCCCACCACCCTTAGCACAATCACCTAGGAAAGGGGAGGGGCAAACCACCAGAAGTTATAAAGTCAGCTGGAGGAGCAGCAGCACTGTTCTCACCTGCCTTAAATTTACAGCAAGCAAAGCCCTGAACAGAGAAAGTAACCCTTCCAGGAAATGACACTACTTGCTCCTGTACTACAGCTCCATCTATTGCATCAGCAATGTGACCAGGTAGGGAATTAAACTTAATTTTTCTGGGGTGTAGATAGAAAACAATAGATGTCCTTCTAAACTATGTAAGAAACTAGCTCATTAAATGCAGTGATAATGTTGTTATCAAAGTTGATGTGCTTTAGTTTCCTATAAAAAAGCCAAAACTCTCTGGGGTTATGCTTCATTTCTAGCAAGACTGTGCATACCATCTAACTTCTACCAGAACTACCTTCTGGATAGGAATGAATCAAAAAGCAGAATTAGATCCCTTAAGAATTCCACCTCCAAAATATCTCTGGTTGCAAAATAAATTATTTACTGTGAATAGCTAATGATTCAGAGTCACCCTGAGCGTGTCTCCAACTGACTCCCTTAACAGAGGTACAAGAGTCCCAAAGTGCAAAAGACACCAAAAAACATGGAAATACACGGGGGGGACCAGGCAGCAGCCATGCCCCACAAGGACAGGCCGGGGAGGGGGGGAAACAATGCCCCCTGCAGTCATGCAGCAAAGTGTCAGCAGAAGCCACACCCCCTGCGGTTCACGTGGGGACGGCAGCCACAAATGACACCAAGAAAACACGGAACTTCAGGGATACACGGTGGGTGGGGGAAGGGGGTGATGCCCCCACCAATCGGCATGGGAAAAAAACTCACATGGAAGGTGGGTTAGATGGATAGTTTGGGGTGGTAAGATATGCGTGCAAGAACACGCACAGGCTGGGGGGGCATGCATGAGGTTTACCTTCACCAGGGGCTCCACCCAAGTAATCCACAGTAGGTAAACTTGTCTGGGATAATCTGCAACAGCAGTTCCACTCTGGGTTCTTGACCCAACACCAGATAACCCACACTGCCTGCCCCATGGTGGGTGTGCTTCCCACTGGATGGGGCATCTGCTGAGCATCACCACACCCTTACGACAACACATCTTAAAAATTAAATCACAAATTGTATTTCAGCATATTAAAAAAATAACACCAAATGAGTAGAGGAATTCCAGCAAAGAGAGAGGCTAGCAGGTGCCCTAATTAGGACTCGAGCTAAACAGGTCAGCTCACAATACAACACATCCTTTAGAAGGTAGACTGATGAAAACTGGTTTGCTGCTAGATAACTGTGTAAGTGACATTTGATAAATGATCATATATTAACATTATGGTTGAAACAGTAGACAAAGGGTAGCTGGGGACATAATTACAAAAGTGTAGTCAAGTGATTAACTAGTAATTATTCATAAGTTTTGCAGTTCTTTGCTCTTATGACTAGATGTTCCTGTACGCTAGATGAGAACAATGCTGAAACTGACCACATGTGATTGAAACTGCGTTAAGCTTCAAGATCAAAGAACAAGGACAAGAATAAAGACTTCAAGGACAGCCAACAAGAACTTCAGATGGGTCGGTGGTCATAAAAGCAGCCCTTTGCCTCAAATGGATCCTTCATTGCGCATGATCGGATATAGGCAGTACTATGATAATCAGTCGCCATCATTTTTATGTATACGTATACTAATCTGATTAATATGCAATTAATTATTCTATATAACCTGTTTGTGCTAAAGCTGTGGCATGCACGCTAGGTGCATGCCCCATGCATCCAGCGCTGCAATAAAGAATGCCTGCTTTCTAAAATTCCAAAATGAGTCTTAGAGAGCTTCTTCGACCGGCTTTTCAGTATCAGAGGTACAAGGGAGGAAAGAAAAAAAAAGCAGCAGTGTGGGAAAGAGAGGGGGCCCGGGGAGAGGCAGGGAGGGATCAGAACGCAGAAGAGGGGAGAGAGACAGGGCCCGGGGCTCACCACAGCTCTTGTTCTTGGCACTGCCAGGAGAATTTGCCAGTTCAGACACTTCTTTGTGCTCCTCTCCCCTTCTGTAACTCTGGCTGCACGGCCGTCCTGCCCCTAGGAGAACATGTCTCACAGATCTTGCAAGACGAGGCTTCCTAGGCATGGGGCCTTGCTCGCCCGCACGCCATGGGGCCGTACCGCACCATCGGTGCTGCATACGGACCCTGCGGTGCACCCTGGTGGTCTGACTTGCTGTGGACTATGAAGAGGGATCCTTCCACACACGGGGAGGCAGGCTCCCTCTTGCCTGCAGCGGGAGGCAGCTGCCAACCGGGCGGCCGGCCGGCCTTCCATTTCTTCTTCTCTACCTTTCTCTGGCCTCTCCAGCTTCAGCCGCAGCAGCTACTGCCCACAGCCGGTAAGTGCCCTGCCTGTCCCTTTGTGCTCCCGCGCTGCGCCACGCCGCACGGAGAGGGAGGCCAGGCAGAGACAGCCCATGCAAGCTTTCCTTTCAGGCGCCGTTTCCTTACCGGGAGGAAGCAACGAGCGCGGTGGCACCTCCCGCCGGTGCCGCATTGCCATTACCGTCGGACAGCATGTGCAGGACAGGGGCAGCCCCGCGCACTCACAGCCTCCGAGCTGCAGTACCGAACATAGGGGTCGCAGGGTGGCAGCGGCGACCGCTTGGCACGACGCGCCAGCGCGCATGCGTGGCAACCGAGCTGCTGTACAGCGTTCTGGTTGCCAGTCAACACCAGGAGGTCAGCAAAAGGCGCTACCGTGCATGCGAAGCTCCCGAACGCCAGTACCCGCGTTTTGGTTGCCAGGCAAGAGCAGCCGCGCCATAAACGGCCCCACCGCGCATGCGCGATTGCCCAGGACTATGTCGCGATTTGGTTGCCAAGCAACAACAGCGCGAGCTGTAAACACGCCATGGCACATGCGCAGCTGCTGAGACGCTGTACCGCATTTTACTCGATAGGAAACAGAAGGATCGCGGTAAAGCGCACCATGAGGTTTTCCGTCTCTGGGAAAACACAGATCCCCAGGGCTGTTGTGCTTGTAGATAGGTCACCAAGGGACCGTGAATACCATCAACAGCTTTCACGGATAGCCCCATACTTGTGGGAGAAGGAGCCGGACGTGTGCTTTTTCGGCAAGAGGCTCTACAAAGTCTAGAGCCGCCAGATGTTCCGTCTCTGGGAAAGTACAGATCCGCAGAGCTCTTGTGCTGTAGATAGGGAGCCAAGGGAAGGTGAAGACCATCAAGAGCTTTGAGGGCTGGCCCCATGCTTGTTGGAGAAGGAGCCGGTCTTTTGCCTTTTCGGCAAGAGGCTCTGCCGAAGTCAAGCGACGCGAGATTATTTGTCGCTGGGAAAGCACAGATGCTCAGGCCTGTTCTACCTGTAGATAGGGTGCCAAGGGACCGTGAAGACCATCAACACCTCTGAGGGCTGGCCCCTTCGTTCTGGGAGAAGGAGCGGGACGTTTGCCTTTAAGGCAAGTGGCTCTGCCTAAGTCGAGTGCCACGAGA
Organism: Harpia harpyja; assembly: GCF_026419915.1. Taxonomy (NCBI): domain Eukaryota; kingdom Metazoa; phylum Chordata; class Aves; order Accipitriformes; family Accipitridae; genus Harpia; species Harpia harpyja. The sequence goes on along the minus strand of NC_068947.1, from coordinate 23,662,564 downwards.
TGTTCCACTCTGGGTAAGTACAGATCCGCAGTGCTCTTGTGCCTGTAGATAGGGAGCCAAGGGAAGGTGAAGACCATCAACATGTTTCAGGGCGAGCCCCATGCCTGTGGGAGAAGGAGCCGGACGTTTGCCTTTTCGGCAAGAGGCTCTGCCGCGGCCCGAGCGCCATGAGATGTTCCCTTTACAGGAAAGCACAGATCCCCATTGCAGTTGTTCCTGTAGATAGGGCGCCAAGGCACCGTGAAGAGCAGCAACAGCTTTCAGGGCTGGGCCCTTCCTTGTTGGAGAAGGAGCCGGATGTTTGCCTTTTTGGCAAGAGGCTCTGCCGTGGCCGTGTGCCATGAGATGTTGCATCTCTGGGAAAGCACAGATCCCCAGTGCGGTTGTGCCTGTAGATAGAGCACCAGGGCACCGTAAAGAGCAGCAAGAGCTTTCAGGGCTGGGCCCTTCCTTGTGGGACAAGGAGCCGCACGCTTGCCTTTTCAGCAACAGGCTCTGCCGCGGCTGAGCACCATGAGATGTTGCGTCTCTGGGAAAGCACAGATCCCCAGTGCTGTTGTGCCTGTAGATAGGGCGCCAAGGCACCGTAGAAGAGCAGCAAGAGTTTTCAGGGCTGGGCCCTTCCTTGTGGGAGAAGGAGCTGGACGTTTACCTTTTTGGCAAGACGCACTTCCGCGGCCGAGCGCCATGAGATGTTCCCTTTACAGGAAAGCACAGATCCCCATTATTGTTGATCCTGTAGATGGGGCGCTGAGGCACTGTGAATAGCACAACAGCTTTGAGGGCTGGGCCCTTCCTTGTGGGAGAAGGAGCCAGACGTTTGCCTTTTCGGCAAGATGTTCTGCAAAGGCCGAGCGCCATGAGATGTTCCCTTTACAGGAAAGCACAGAACCCCATTGCTGTTGTTCCTGTAGATAGGGAGCTAAGGCACTGTGAAGAGCAGCAACAACTTTCAGGGCTGGGCCCTTCCTTGTGGGACAAGGAGCCGGACGCTTGCCTTTTTGGCAAAAGGCTCTGCCGCGGCCGAGCTCCATGAGATGTTGCGTCAGGGAAAGCACAGATCCCCAGTGCTGTTGTGCCTGTAGATAGCGCGCCAGGGCAGGGTGAAAAGCAGAAACAGCTTTTAGGGCTGGGCCCTTCCTTGTGGGAGAAGGAGCCGGACGTTTGCCTTTTCGGCAAGAGGCTCTGCCGCGGCCGAGCGCCATGAGATGTTGCGACTCAGGGAAAGCACAGATCCCCAGTGCTGTTGTGCCTGAGGACACGGTGCCAAGGGACAATGAAGAGCATCAACAGCTTTCAGGGCTGGGCCCTTCCTTGTGGGACAAGGAGCCGGAAGTTTGCCTTTTTAAAATGAGTCTCTGCCGTGGCTGAGCGCCATGAGATGTTGCGTTTCAGGGAAAGCACAGATCCCCACTGCTCATGTGCCTGTAGTTAGGGCGCTGAGGCACCGTGAAGAGCAGCAACAGCTTTCAGGGCTGGGCACTTTCTTGTGGGACAAGGAGCCCGACGTTTGCCATTTTGTCAAGAGGCTTTGCCGTGGCCGAGCGCCATGAGATGTTGCGTTTCAGGGAAAGCACAGATCCCCAGTGCTGTTGTGCCTGTAGATAGGGCACCAAGGGGCCATGATGAGCAGCAACAGCTTTCAGGGCTGGGCCCTTCCTTGTCGGACAAGGAGCCTGACGATTCCCTTTTCGGCAAGAGGCTCTGCCGCGGCCGAGCGCCATGAGATGTTGCGTCTCTGGGAATGCACAGATCCCCAGTGCTGTTGTGCCTGTGGATAGGGTGCCAGCGCACCGTGAAGAGCAGCAACAGCTTCGAGAGCTGGGCCCTTCCTTGTGGGACAAGGAGCCGGATGTTTGCCTTTTCTGCAAGAGGCTCTGCTGCGGCCGTGTGCCAATAGATGTTGCATCTCATGGAAAGCACAGATCCCCAGTGCTGTTGTGCCTTTAGATAGGGCACCGTGAAGAGCAGCAACAGCTTTGAGGGCAGGGACCTTCCTTGTGTGAGAAGGAGCCGGACCTTTGCCTTTTCGGCAAGAGGCTCTGCCGCGGCCGAGCGCCATGAGATGTTCCCTTTACAGGAAAGCACAGATCCCCATTGCAGTTGTTCCTGTAGATAGGGCGCCAAGGCACCGTGAAGAGCAGCAACAGCTTTCAGGGCTGGGCCCTTCCTTGTTGGAGAAGGAGCCGGATGTTTGCCTTTTTGGTAAGAGGCTCTGCCGTGGCCGTGTGCCATGAGATGTTGCATCTCTGGGAAAGCACAGATCCCCAGTGCGGTTGTGCCTGTAGATAGAGCACCAGGGCACCGTGAAGAGCAGCAAGAGCTTTCAGGGCTGGGCCCTTCCTTGTGGGACAAGGAGCCGCACGCTTGCCTTTTCAGCAACAGGCTCTGCCGCGGCTGAGCACCATGAGATGTTGCGTCTCTGGGAAAGCACAGATCCCCAGTGCTGTTGTGCCTGAGGACAGGGTGCCAAGGGACCATGAAGAGCAGCAACAGCTTTCAGGGCAGGGCCCTTCCTTGTGGGAGAAGGAGCTGGACGTTTACTTTTTTGGCAAGACGCACTTCCGTGGCCGAGCGCCATGAGATGTTCCCTTTACAGGAAAGCACAGATCCCCATTGCTGTTGTTCCTGTAGATAGGGAGCTAAGGCACTGTGAAGAGCAGCAACAACTTTCAGGGCTGGGCCCTTCCTTGTGGGACAAGGAGCCGGACGCTTGCCTTTTTGGCAAGAGGCTCTGCCGCGGCCGAGCTCCATGAGATGTTGCGTCAGGGAAAGCACAGATCCCCAGTGCTGTTGTACCTGAAGACAGGGTGCCAAGGGACCATGCAGAGCAGCAACAGCTTTCAGGGCTGGGCCCTTCCTTGTTGGTGAAGGAGCCGGTCTTTTGCCTTTTCGGCAAGAGGCTCTGCCGAAGTCAAGCGACGCGAGATTATTTGTCGCTGGGAAAGCACAGATGCTCAGGCCTGTTCTACCTGTAGATAGGGTGCCAAGGGACCGTGAAGACCATCAACACCTCTGAGGGCTGGCCCCTTCGTTCTGGGAGAAGGAGCGGGACGTTTGCCTTTAAGGCAAGTGGCTCTGCCTAAGTCGAGTGCCACGAGATGTTCCACTCTGGGTAAGTACAGATCCGCAGTGCTCTTGTGCCTGTAGATAGGGAGCCAAGGGAAGGTGAAGACCATCAACATGTTTCAGGGCGAGCCCCATGCCTGTGGGAGAAGGAGCCGGACGTTTGCCTTTTCGGCAAGAGGCTCTGCCGCGGCCGAGCGCCATGAGATGTTCCCTTTACAGGAAAGCACAGATCCCCATTGCAGTTGTTCCTGTAGATAGGGCGCCAAGGCACCGTGAAGAGCAGCAACAGCTTTCAGGGCTGGGCCCTTCCTTGTTGGAGAAGGAGCCGGATGTTTGCCTTTTTGGCAAGAGGCTCTGCCGTGGCCGTGTGCCATGAGATGTTGCATCTCTGGGAAAGCACAGATCCCCAGTGCGGTTGTGCCTGTAGATAGAGCACCAGGGCACCGTAAAGAGCAGCAAGAGCTTTCAGGGCTGGGCCCTTCCTTGTGGGACAAGGAGCCGCACGCTTGCCTTTTCAGCAACAGGCTCTGCCGCGGCTGAGCACCATGAGATGTTGCGTCTCTGGGAAAGCACAGATCCCCAGTGCTGTTGTGCCTGTAGATAGGGCGCCAAGGCACCGTGAAGAGCAGCAAGAGTTTTCAGGGCTGGGCCCTTCCTTGTGGGAGAAGGAGCTGGACGTTTACCTTTTTGGCAAGACGCACTTCCGCGGCCGAGCGCCATGAGATGTTCCCTTTACAGGAAAGCACAGATCCCCATTATTGTTGATCCTGTAGATGGGGCGCTGAGGCACTGTGAATAGCACAACAGCTTTGAGGGCTGGGCCCTTCCTTGTGGGAGAAGGAGCCAGACGTTTGCCTTTTCGGCAAGATGTTCTGCAAAGGCCGAGCGCCATGAGATGTTCCCTTTACAGGAAAGCACAGAACCCCATTGCTGTTGTTCCTGTAGATAGGGAGCTAAGGCACTGTGAAGAGCAGCAACAACTTTCAGGGCTGGGCCCTTCCTTGTGGGACAAGGAGCCGGACGCTTGCCTTTTTGGCAAAAGGCTCTGCCGCGGCCGAGCTCCATGAGATGTTGCGTCAGGGAAAGCACAGATCCCCAGTGCTGTTGTGCCTGTAGATAGCGCGCCAGGGCAGGGTGAAAAGCAGAAACAGCTTTTAGGGCTGGGCCCTTCCTTGTGGGAGAAGGAGCCGGACGTTTGCCTTTTCAGCAAGAGGCTCTGCCGCGGCCGAGCGCCATGAGATGTTGCGACTCAGGGAAAGCACAGATCCCCAGTGCTGTTGTGCCTGAGGACACGGTGCCAAGGGACAATGAAGAGCATCAACAGCTTTCAGGGCTGGGCCCTTCCTTGTGGGACAAGGAGCCGGAAGTTTGCCTTTTTAAAATGAGTCTCTGCCGTGGCTGAGCGCCATGAGATGTTGCGTTTCAGGGAAAGCACAGATCCCCACTGCTCATGTGCCTGTAGTTAGGGCGCTGAGGCACCGTGAAGAGCAGCAACAGCTTTCAGGGCTGGGCACTTTCTTGTGGGACAAGGAGCCCGACGTTTGCCATTTTGTCAAGAGGCTTTGCCGTGGCCGAGCGCCATGAGATGTTGCGTTTCAGGGAAAGCACAGATCCCCAGTGCTGTTGTGCCTGTAGATAGGGCACCAAGGGGCCATGATGAGCAGCAACAGCTTTCAGGGCTGGGCACTTCCTTGTCGGACAAGGAGCCTGACGATTCCCTTTTCGGCAAGAGGCTCTGCCGCGGCCGAGCGCCATGAGATGTTGCGTCTCTGGGAATGCACAGATCCCCAGTGCTGTTGTGCCTGTGGATAGGGTGCCAGCGCACCGTGAAGAGCAGCAACAGCTTCGAGAGCTGGGCCCTTCCTTGTGGGACAAGGAGCCGGATGTTTGCCTTTTCTGCAAGAGGCTCTGCTGCGGCCGTGTGCCAATAGATGTTGCATCTCATGGAAAGCACAGATCCCCAGTGCTGTTGTGCCTTTAGATAGGGCACCGTGAAGAGCAGCAACAGCTTTGAGGGCAGGGACCTTCCTTGTGTGAGAAGGAGCCGGACCTTTGCCTTTTCGGCAAGAGGCTCTGCCGCGGCCGAGCGCCATGAGATGTTCCCTTTACAGGAAAGCACAGATCCCCATTGCAGTTGTTCCTGTAGATAGGGCGCCAAGGCACCGTGAAGAGCAGCAACAGCTTTCAGGGCTGGGCCCTTCCTTGTTGGAGAAGGAGCCGGATGTTTGCCTTTTTGGTAAGAGGCTCTGCCGTGGCCGTGTGCCATGAGATGTTGCATCTCTGGGAAAGCACAGATCCCCAGTGCGGTTGTGCCTGTAGATAGAGCACCAGGGCACCGTGAAGAGCAGCAAGAGCTTTCAGGGCTGGGCCCTTCCTTGTGGGACAAGGAGCCGCACGCTTGCCTTTTCAGCAACAGGCTCTGCCGCGGCTGAGCACCATGAGATGTTGCGTCTCTGGGAAAGCACAGATCCCCAGTGCTGTTGTGCCTGAGGACAGGGTGCCAAGGGACCATGAAGAGCAGCAACAGCTTTCAGGGCAGGGCCCTTCCTTGTGGGAGAAGGAGCTGGACGTTTACTTTTTTGGCAAGACGCACTTCCGTGGCCGAGCGCCATGAGATGTTCCCTTTACAGGAAAGCACAGATCCCCATTGCTGTTGTTCCTGTAGATAGGGAGCTAAGGCACTGTGAAGAGCAGCAACAACTTTCAGGGCTGGGCCCTTCCTTGTGGGACAAGGAGCCGGACGCTTGCCTTTTTGGCAAGAGGCTCTGCCGCGGCCGAGCTCCATGAGATGTTGCGTCAGGGAAAGCACAGATCCCCAGTGCTGTTGTACCTGAAGACAGGGTGCCAAGGGACCATGCAGAGCAGCAACAGCTTTCAGGGCTGGGCCCTTCCTTGTTGGTGAAGGAGCCGGACGTTTGCCTTTTCGGCAAGAGCTTCTGCCGCGGCCGAGCGCCGTGACAAGTTTCGTCTCTGGGAAAGCACAGATCCCCAGTGCTCATGTGCCTGTAGATAGGGAGCTAAGGCACTGTGAAGAGCAGCAACAGCTTTCAGGGCTGGGCCCTTCCTTGTGGGACAAGGAGCCGGACGTTTGCCTTTTTGGCAAGAGGCGATGCCGCGGCCGTGTGCCATGGGATGTTGCATCTCTGGGAAAGCACAGATCCCCAGTGCTCATGTGCCTGTAGATAGGGCACCAAGGCACCGTGAAGAGCAGCATCAGCTTTCAGGGCTGGGCCCTTCCTTGTGGGAGAAGGAGCCGGATGTTTGCCTTTTCTGCAAGAGGCTCGGCTGCGGCCGTGTGCCAATAGATGTTGCGTTTCTGGGAAAGCACAGATCCCCAGTGCTGTTTATGCCTCTAGATAGGGCACCGTGAAGTGCAGCAACAGCTTTGAGGCCTGGGCCCTTCCTTGTGGGAGAAGGAGAAAGACGTTTGCCTTTTCGGCAATAGGCTCTGCCGCGGCCGAGCGCCATGAGATGTTGCGTCTCTGGGAAAGTACAGACCTCCTAGTGCTGTTGTGCTTGTAGATAGGGCGCCAAGGCACCGTGAAGAGCAGCAAGAGTTTTCAGGGCTGGGCCCTTCCTTGTGGGATAAGGAGCCAGACGTTTGCCTTTTTGGAAAGAGGCTCTGCTGCGGCCGAGCGCCATGAGATGTTGCGTCTCTGGGAATGCACAGATCCCCAGTGCTGATGTGCCTGTAGATAGGGTGCCAGGGCACCGTGAAGAGCAGCAACAGCTTTGAGGGCTGGGCCCTTCCTTGTTGGAGAAGGAGCCAGACGTTTGCCTTTTCGGCAAGAGGCTCTGCTGCGGCCGAGCGCCATGAGATGTTGCGTCTCAGGGAAAGCACAGATCCCCAGTGCTGTTGTGCTTGTAGATAGGGCGCCAAGGCACCGTGAAGAGCAGCAAGAGTTTTCAGGGCTGGGCCCTTCCTTGTGGGAGATGAAGCCGGACGTTTGCCTTTTTGGCAAGAGGCTCTGCCGTGGCCGAGCGCCACGAGATGTTGCGTTTCTGGGAAAGCACAGATCCCCAGTGCTGTTGTGCCTGTAGATAGCGCGCCAGGGCAGGGTGAAAAGCAGAAACAGCTTTTAGGGCTGGGCCCTTACTTGTGGGAGAAGGAGCCGGACGTTTGCCTTTTCGGCAAGAGGCTCTGCCGCGGGCCGAGCGCCATGAGATGTTGCGTCTCAGGGAAAGCACAGATCCCCAGTGCTGTTGTGCCTGAGGACACGTTGCCAAGGGACAATGAAGAGCAGCAACAGCTTTCAGGGCTGGGCCCTTCCTTGTGGGACAAGGATCCGGAAGTTTGCCTTTTTAAAATGAGTCTCTGCCGTGGCCGAGCGCCATGAGATGTTGCGTTTCAGGGAAAGCACAGATCCCCACTGCTCATGTGCCTGTAGTTAGGGCGCTGAGGCACCGTGAAGAGCAGCAACAGCTTTCAGGGCTGGGCACTTTCTTGTGGGACAAGGAGCCCGACGTTTGCCATTTTGTCAAGAGGCTTTGCCGTGGCCGAGCGCCATGAGATGTTGCGTTTCAGGGAAAGAACAGATCCCCAGTGCTGTTGTGCCTGTAAATAGGGCACCAAGGGGCCATGATGAGCAGCAACAGCTTTCAGGGCTGGGCACTTCCTTGTCGGACAAGGAGCCTGACGATTCCCTTTTCGGCAAGAGGCTCAGCCGCGGCCGAGCGCCATGAGATGTTGCGTCTCTAGGAAAGCACAGATCCCCAGTGCTGTTGTGCCTGTGGATAGGGTGCCAGCGCACCGTGAAGAGCAGCAACAGCTTCGAGAGCTGGGCCCTTCATTGTGGGACAAGGAGCCGGATGTTTCCCTTTTCTGCAAGAGGCTCTGCTGCGGCCGTGTGCCAATAGATGTTGCATCTCATGGAAAGCACAGATCCCCGGTGCTGTTGTGCCTGTAGATAGGGCACCGTGAAGAGCAGCAACAGCTTTGAGGGCAGGGACCTTCCTTGTGTGAGAAGGAGCCGGACCTTTGCCTTTTCGGCAAGAGGCTCTGCCGCGGCCGAGCGCCATGAGATGTTCCCTTTACAGGAAAGCACAGATCCCCAGTGCGGTTGTGCCTGTAGATAGAGCACCAGGGCACCGTGAAGAGCAGCAAGAGCTTTCACGGCTGGGCCCTTCCTTGTGGGACAAGGAGCCGCACGCTTGCCTTTTCAGCAACAGGCTCTGCCGCGGCTGAGCACCATGAGATGTTGCGTCTCTGGGAAAGCACAGATCCCCAGTGCTGTTGTGCCTGAGGACAGGGTGCCAAGGGACCATGAAGAGCAGCAACAGCTTTCAGGGCTGGGCCCTTCCTTGTGGGAGAAGGAGCTGGACGTTTACCTTTTTGGCAAGACGCACTTCCGCGGCCGAGCGCCATGAGATGTTCCCTTTACAGGAAAGCACAGATCCCCATTGCTGTTGATCCTGTAGATGGGGTGCTGAGGCACTTTGAATAGCACAACAGCTTTGAGGGCTGGGCCCTTCCTTGTTGGAGAAGGAGCCGGACGTTTGCCTTTTCGGCAAGAGGCTCTGCCACGGCCGAGCGCCATGAGATGTTGCGTCTCTGGGAAAGCACAGATCCCCACTGCTGCTGTGCCTGTACTTAGGGCGCCAAGGCACCGTGAAGAGCAGCATCAGCTTTCAGGGCTGGGCCCTTCCTTGTGGGACAAGGAGCCGGACATTTGTCTTTTCTGCAAGAGGCTCGGCTGCGGCCGTGTGCCAATAAATGTTGCGTCTCTGGGAAAGCACAGATCCCCAGTGCTGTTTAAGCCTCTAGATAGGGCACCGTGAAGAGCAGCAACAGCTTACAGGGCTGGGCCCTTCCTTGTGGGAGAAGGAGCCGGACGTTTGCCTTTTTGGCAAGAGGCGATGCCGCGGCCGTGTGCCATGGGATGTTGCATCTCTGGGAAAGCACAGATCCCCAGTGCTCATGTGCCTGTAGATAGGGCACCAAGGCACCGTGAAGAGCAGCATCAGCTTTCAGGGCTGGGCCCTTCCTTTTGGGACAAGGAGCCGGACATTTGACTTTTCTGCAAGAGGCTCGGCTGCGGCCGGTGTGCCAATAGATGTTGCGTCTCTGGGAAAGCACAGATCCCCAGTACTGTTCTGCCTGTACATAGGGCACCGTGAAGAGCAGCAACAGCTTTGAGGCCTGGGCCCTTCCTTGTGGGAGAACGAGCCGGACGTTTGTCCATTCGGCAAGATGCTTTGCCGCAGCCGAGCGCCATGAGATGTTACGTCTCTGGGAAAGCACAGATCCCCAGTGCTGTTGTGCCTGTAGATAGGGCGCCAGGGCACCCTGAAGAGCAGAAACAGCTTTGAGGCCTGGGCCCTTCCTTGTGGGAGAAGGAGAAAGACGTTTGCCTTTTCGGCAAGAGGCTCTGCCGCGGCCGAGCGCCATGAGATGTTGCGTCTCTGGGAAAGCACAGATCCCCAGTGCTGTTGTGCCTGTAGATAGCGCGCCAGGTCAGGGTGAAAAGCAGAAACAGCTTTTAGGGCTGGGCCCTTCCTTGTGGGACAAGGAGCCGGACGTTTGCCTTTTTGGCAAGAGGCGATGCCGCGGCCGTGTGCCATGAGATGTTGCATCTCTGGGAAAGCAAAGATCCCCAGTGCTCATGTGCCTGTAGATAGGGCACTAAGGCACCGTGAAGAGCAGCATCAGCTTTCAGGGCTGGGCCGTTCCTTTTGGGACAAGGAGCCGGACATTTGACTTTTCTGCAAGAGGCTCGGCTGCGGCCGTGTGCCAATAGATGTTGCGTCCCTGGGAAAGCACAGATCCCCAGTGCTGTTTATGCCTGTAGATAGGGCACCGTGAAGAGCAGCAACAGCTTTGAGGCCTGGGCCCTTCCTTGTGGGAGAAGGAGAAAGACGTTTGCCTATTCGGCAATAGGCTCTGCCGCGGCCGAGCGCCATGAGATGTTGCGTCTCTGGGAATGCACAGATCCCCAGTGCTGATGTGCCTGTAGATAGGGTGCCAGGGCACCGTGAAGAGCAGCAACAGCTTTCAGGGCTGGGTCCTTCCTTGTTGGAGAAGGAGCCGGACGTTTGCCTTTTTGGCAAGAGGCTCTGCCACGGCCGAGCGCCATGAGATGTTCTTTTTACAGGAAAGCACAGATCCCCATTGCTGTTGTTCCTGTAGATAGGGAGCTAAGGCACTGTGAAGAGCAGCAACAACTTTCAGGGCTGGGCCCTTCCTTGTGGGACAAGGAGCCGGACGCTTGCCTTTTCGGCAAGAGGCTCTGCCACGGCCGAGCGCCATGAGGTGTTGCGTCTCTGGGAAAGCACAGATCCCCACTGCTGCTGTGCCTGTACTTAGGGCGCCAAGGCACCGTGAAGAGCAGCATCAGCTTTCAGGGCTGGGCCCTTCCTTGTGGGACAAGGAGCCGGACATTTGACTTTTCTGCAAGAGGCTCGGCTGCGGCCGTGTGCCAATAGATGTTGCGTCTCTGGGAAAGCACAGATCCCCAGTGCTGTTTATGTCTCTAGATAGGGCACCGTGAAGAGCAGCAACAGCTTTGAGGCCTGGGCCCTTCCTTGTGGGAGAAGGAGAAAGACGTTTGCCTTTTCGGCAATAGGCTCTGCCGCGGCCGAGCGCCATGAGATGTTGCGTCTCTGGGAAAGTACAGACCTCCTAGTGCTGTTGTTCCTGTACTTAGGGGTCCAAGGCACCGTGAAGAGCAGCAACAGCTTTCAGGGCTGGGCCCTTCCTTGTGGGATAAGGAGCCAGACGTTTGCATTTTTGGAAAGAGACTCTGCTGCGGCCGAGCGCCATGAGATGTTGCGTCTCTGGGAATGCACAGATCCCCAGTGCTGATGTGCCTGTAGATAGGGTGCCAGGGCACCGTGAAGAGCAGCAACAGCTTTCAGGGCTGGGTCCTTCCTTGTGGGAGAAGGAGCCGGACGTTTGCCTTTTCGGCAAGAGGCTCTGCCGTGGCCGAGCTCCATGAGATGTTGCGTCTCAGGGAAAGCACAGATCCCCAGTGCTGTTGTGCTTGTAGATAGGGCGCCAAGGCACCGTGAAGAGCAGCAACAGCTTTCAGGGCTGGGTCCTTCCTTGTGGGAGAAGGAGCCGGACGTTTGCCTTTTCGGCAATAGGCTCTGCCGTGGCCGAGCTCCATGAGATGTTGCGTCTCTGGGAAAGCACAGATCCCCAGTGCTGTTGTGCCTGAGGACACGGTGCCAAGGCACCCTGAAGAGCAGCAACAGCTTTCAGGGCTGTGCCCTTCCTTGTGGGACAAGGAGCCGGAAGTTTGCCTTTTTAAAATGAGTCTCTGCCGTGGCCGAGCGCCATGAGATGTTGCGTTTCAGGGAAAGCAAAGATCCCCACTGCTCATGTGCCTGTAGTTAGGGCGCTGAGGCACCATGAAGAGCAGCAACAGCTTTCAGGGCTGGGCACTTTCTTGTGGGACAAGGAGCCCGACGTTTGCCATTTTGTCAAGAGGCTTTGCCATGGCCGAGCGCCATGACATGTAGCGTCTCTGGGAAAGCACAGATCCCCAGTGCTGTTGTGCCTGTAGATAGGGCACCAAGGGGCCATGATGAGCAGCAACAGCTTTCAGGGCTGGGCACTTCCTTGTCGGACAAGGAGCCTGACGATTCCCTTTTCGGCAAGAGGCTCGGCAGCGGTCGAGCGCCATGAGATGTTGCGTCTCTAGGAAAGCACAGATCCCCAGTGCTTTTGTGCCTGTGGATAGGGCGCCAGCGCACCGTCAAGAGCAGCAACAGCTTCGAGAGCTGGGCCCTTCCTTGTGGGACAAGGAGCCGGACGTTTGCCTTTTCGGCAAGAGGCTCTGCTGCGGCCGTGTGCCAATAGATGTTGCATCTCATGGAAAGCACAGATCCCCGGTGCTGTTGTGCCTGTAGATAGGGCACCGTGAAGAGCAGCAACAGCTTTGAGGGCAGGGACCTTCCATGTGTGAGAAGGAGCCGTACCTTTGCCTTTTCGGCAAGAGGCTCTGCCACAGCCTAGCGCCATGAGATGTTGCGTCTCTTTGAAAGCACAGATCCCGAGTGCTGTTGTGCCTGTAGATAGGGCACCAGGGCACCGTGAAGGGCAGCAACAGCTTTCAGGTCTGAGCCCTTCCTTGTGGGAAAAGGAGCCGGAAGTTTGCCATTTCGGCAAGAGGCTCTGCCACGGGCCGAGCGCCATGAGATGTTGCGTCTCTGGGAAAGCACAGATCCCCACTGCTGTTGTGCCTGTAGATAGGGTGCCAGGGGACCGTGAGTAGCAGCAACAGCTTCGAAGTCTGGGCCCTTCCTTGTGGGAGAAGGAGCTGGACATTTGCCTTTTCGGCAAGAGGCTCTGCCACATCCGAGCGCCATGAGATGTTGCGTCTCTGGGAAAGCACAGATCCCCAGTGCTGTTGTGCCTGAGGACAGGGTGCCAAGGGACCATGAAGAGCAGCAACAGCTTTCAGGGCTGGGCCCTTCCTTGTTGGTGAAGGAGCCGGACGTTTGCCTTTTCGGCAAGAGTCTCTGCCGCGGCCGAGCGCCATGAAAAGTTTCGTCTCTGGGAAAGCACAGATCCCCAATGCTAATGTGCCTGTAGATAGGGCGCTGAGGCACCGTGAAGAGCAGCAACAGCTTTCAGGGCTGGGCCCTTCCTTGTGGGAGAAGGAGCCGGACGTTTGCCTTTTCGGCAAGAGGCTCTGCCGCGGCCGAGCGCCATGAGATGTTCCCTTTACAGGAAAGCACAGATCCCCATTGCAGTTTTTCCTGTAGATAGGGCGCCAAGGGACCGTGAAGAGCAGCAACAGCTTTCAGGGCTGGGCCCTTCCTTGTTGGAGAAGGAGCCGGATGTTTGCCTTTTTGGCAAGAGGCTCTGCCGTGGCCGTGTGCCATGAGATGTTGCATCTCTGGGAAAGCACAGATCCCCAGTGCGGTTGTGCCTGTAGATAGAGCACCAGGGCACCGTGAAGAGCAGCAAGAGCTTTCAGGGCTGGGCCCTTCCTTGTGGGACAAGGAGCCGCACGCTTGCCTTTTCAGCAACAGGCTCTGCCGCGGCTGAGCACCATGAGATGTTGCGTCTCTGGGAAAGCACAGATCCCCAGTGCTGTTGTGCCTGTAGATAGGGTGCCAAGGCACCGTAAAGAGCAGCAAGAGCTTTCAGGGCTGGGCCCTTCCTTGTGGGACAAGGAGCCGGACGTTTGCCTTTTTGGCAAGAGGCGATGCCGCAGCCGTGTGCCATGAGATGTTCCATCTCTGGGAAAGCACAGATCCCCATTGCTGTTGTGCCTGTAGATAGGGCACCAAGGCACCGTGAAGAGCAGCATCAGCTTTCAGGGGTGGGCCCTTCCTTGTGGGAGAAGGAGCCGGACGTTTGCCTTTTCGGCAAGAGGCTCTGCCACGTCCGAGCGCCATGAGATGTTGCGTCTCTGGGAAAGCACAGACCCCCAGTGCTGTTGTGCCTGTACTTAGGGCGCCAAGGCACCGTGAAGAGCAGCATCAGCTTTCAGGGCTGGGCCCTTCCTTGTGGGAGAAGGAGCCGGACGTTTGCCTTTTCGGCAAGAGGCTGGGCTGCGGCCGTGTGCCAATAGATGTTGCGTCTCTGGGAAAGCACAGATCCCCAGTGCTGTTTATGCCTCTAGATAGGGCACCGTGAAGAGCAGCAACAGCTTTGAGGGCTGGGCCCTTCCTTGTGGGAGAAGGAGAAAGACGTTTGCCTATTCGGCAAGAGGCTCTGCCGCGGCCGAGCGCCATGAGATGTTGCGTCTCTGGGAAAGCACAGATCCCCACTGCTGTTGTGCCTGTAGATAGGGCGCCAAGGCACCGTGAAGAGCAGCAAGAGTTTTCAGGGCTGGGCCCTTCCTTGTGAGAGAAGAAGCCGGACGTTTGCCTTTTCGGCAAGAGGCTCTGCCGCGGCCGAGCGCCACGAGATGTTGCGTCTCTGGGAAAGCACAGATCCCCAGTGCTGTTGTGCCTGAGGACACGGTGCCAAGGCACCCTGAAGAGCAGCAACAGCTTTCAGGGCTGGGCCCTTCCTTGTGGGACAAGGAGCCGGAAGTTTGCCTTTTTAAAATGAGTCTCTGCCGTGGCCGAGCGCCATGAGATGTTGCGTTTCAGGGAAAGCACAGATCCCCACTGCTCATGTGCCTGTAGTTAGGGCACTGAGGCACCGTGAAGAGCAGCAACAGCTTTCAGGGCTCGGCACTTTCTTGTGGGACAAGGAGCCCGACGTTTGCCATTTTGTCAAGAGGCTTTGCCATGGCCGAGTGCCATGACATGTAGCGTCTCTGGGAAAGCACAGATCCCCAGTGCTGTTGTGCCTGTAGATAGGGCACCAAGGGGCCATGATGAGCAGCAACAGCTTTCAGGGCTGGGCCCTTCCTTGTGGGACAAGGAGCCTGACGATTCCCTTTTCGGCAAGAGGCTCGGCAGCGGTCGAGCGCCATGAGATGTTGCGTCTCTAGGAAAGCACAGATCCCCAGTGCTTTTGTGCCTGTGGATAGGGCGCCAGCGCACCGTCAAGAGCAGCAACAGCTTCGAGAGCTGGGCCCTTCCTTGTGGGACAAGGAGCCGGACGTTTGCCTTTTCGGCAAGAGGCTCTGCCACAGCCTAGCGCCATGAGATGTTGCGTCTCTTTGAAAGCACAGATCCCGAGTGCTGTTGTGCCTGTAGATAGGGCACCAGGGCACCGTGAAGAGCTGCAAGATCTTTCAGGGCTGGGCCCTTCCTTGTGGGAGAAAGAGCCGGACGTTTGCCTTTTTGGCAAGAGCCTCTGCCGCGGCCGAGCACCATGAGACGTTGCGTCTCTTTGAAAGCACAGATCCCGAGTGCTGTTGTGCCTGTAGTTAGGGCGCCAGGGCACCGTGAAGGGCAGCAAGAGCTTTCAGGGCTGGGCCCTTCCTCGTGGGAGAAGGAGCCGGACGTTTGCCTTTTCGGCAAGAGGCTCTGCCACGGCCGAGCGCCATGAGATGTTGCGTCTCTGGGAAAGCACAGATCCCCAGTGCTGTTGTGCCTGTAGATAGGGTGCCAGGGCACCGTGAAGAGCAGCAACAGCTTCGAGGGCTGGGCCCTTCCTTGTGGGAGAAGGAGCCGGACATTTGCCTTTTCGGCAAGAGGCTCTGCCACATCCGAGCGCCATGAGATGTTGCGTCTCTGGGAAAGCACAGATCCCCAGTGCTGTTGTGCCTGTAGATAGGGCGCCAGGGCAGCGAGAAGAACAGCAACAGCTTTCAGGGCTGGGCCCTTCCTTGTGGGAGAAGGAGCCAGATGTTTTCCTTTTTGACAAGAGGCTCTGCCGCGGCCGAGCGCCATGAGATGTTGCGACTCAGGGAAAGCACAGATCCCCAGTGCTGTTGTGCCTATAGATAGGATGCTAAAGGTAGGTGAAGATCAGAAACAGCTTTCATGGCTGGGCCCTTCCATGTGGGACAAGGAGCAGGACGTTTGCATTTTAGGCAAGAGGCTCTGCTGCGCCTGAAGCGCCATGATGTGTTGCGTGTCAGGGAAATCACAGATCCCCAGTGCTGTTGTGCCTGAGGACACGGTGCCAAGGCACCCTGAAGAGCAGCAACAGCTTTCAGGGCTGGGCCCTTCCTTTTAGGACAAGGAGCCGGACATTTGACTTTTCTGCATGAGGCTCGGCTGTGGCCGTGTGCCAATGAATGTTGCGTCTCTGGGAAAGCACAGATCCCCAGTGCTGTTTATGCCTCTAGATAGGGCGCCAAGGCAGCGTGAAGAGCAGCAAGAGCTTTCAGGGCTGGGCCCTTCCTTGTGGGATAAGGAGCCAGACGTTTGCCTTTTTGGAAAGAGGCTCTGCTGCGGCCGAGCACCATGAGATGTTGCGTCTCTGGGAAAGCACAGATCCCCAGTGCTGTTGTGCCTGTAGATAGGGCGCCAAGGCACCGTGAAGAGCAGCAAGAGTTTTCAGGGCTGGGCCCTTCCTTGTGAGAGAAGAAGCCGGACGTTTGCCTTTTCGGCAAGAGGCTCTGACGTGGCCAAGCGCCACGAGATGTTGCGTTTCTGGGAAAGCACAGATCCCCAGTGCTGTTGTGCCTGTACTTAGGGTGCCAAGGTACCGTGAAGAGCATCAACAGCTTTCAGGGCTGGGCCCTTCCTTGTGGGACAAGGAGCCGGACGTTTGTCCATTCGGCAAGATGCTTTGCCGCAGCCAAGCACCATGAGATGTTGCGTCTCTGGGAAAGCACAGATCCCCAGTGCTGTTGTGCCTGTAGATATCGCGCCAGGGCAGTGAGAAAAGCAGAAACAGCTTTTAGGGCTGGGCCCTTCCTTGTGGGAGAAGGAGCCGGACGTTTGCCTTTTCGGCAATAGGCTCTGCCGCGGCTGAGCGCCATGAGATGTTGCGTCTCTGGGAAAGCACAGATCCCCAGTGCTGTTGTGCCTGAGGACACGGTGCCAAGGCACCCTGAAGAGCAGCAACAGCTTTCAGGGCTGGGCCCTTCCTTGTGGGACAAGGAGCCGGAAGTTTGCCTTTTTAAAATGAGTCTCTGCCGTGGCCGAGCGCCATGAGATGTTGCGTTTCAGGGAAAGCAAAGATCCGCACTGCTCATGTGCCTGTAGTTAGGGCGCTGAGGCACCGTGAAGAGCAGCAACAGCTTTCAGGGCTGGGCACTTTCTTGTGGGACAAGGAGCCCGACGTTTGCCATTTTGTCAAGAGGCTTTGCCATGGCCGAGTGCCATGACATGTAGCGTCTCTGGGAAAGCACAGATCCCCAGTGCTGTTGTGCCTGTAGATAGGGCACCAAGGGGCCATGATGAGCAGCAACAGCTTTCAGGGCTGGGCACTTCCTTGTCGGACAAGGAGCCTGACGATTCCCTTTTCGGCAAGAGGCTCGGCCGTGGTCGAGCGCCATGAGATGTTGTGTCTCTAGGAAAGCACAGATCCCCAGTGCTTTTGTGCCTGTGGATAGGGCGCCAGCGCACCGTCAAGAGCAGCAACAGCTTCGAGAGCTGGGCCCTTCCTTGTGGGACAAGGAGCCGGACGTTTGCCTTTTCTGCAAGAGGCTCTGCTGCGGCCGTGTGCCAATAGATGTTGCATCTCATGGAAAGCACAGATCCCCAGTGCTGTTGTGCCTGTAGATAGGGCACCGTGAAGAGCAGCAACAGCTTTGAGGGCAGGGACCTTCCTTGTGTGAGAAGGAGCCGGACCTTTGCCTTTTCGGCAAGAGGCTCTGCCACAGCCTAGCGCCATGAGATGTTGCGTCTCTTTGAAAGCACAGATCCCGAGTGCTGTTGTGCCTGTAGATAGGGCACCAGGGCACCGTGAAGAGCTGAAACAGCTTTCAGGGCTGGGCTCTTCCTTGTGGGAGAAAGAGCCGGACGTTTGCCTTTTCGGCAAGAGCCTCTGCCGCGGCCGAGCGCCATGGGACGTTGCGTCTCTGGGAAAGCACAGATCCCGAGTGCTTTTGTGCCTGTAGATAGGGCGCCAGGGCACCGTGAAGAGCAGCAAGAGCTTTCAGGGCTGGGCCCTTCCTTGTGGGAGAAGGAGCCGGACGTTTGCCTTTTCGGCAAGAGGCTCTGCCACGGCCGAGCGCCATGAGATGTTGCGTCTCTGGGAAAGCACAGATCCCCAGTGCTGTTGTGCCTGTAGATAGGGTGCCAGGGCACCGTGAAGAGCAGCAACAGCTTCGAGGGCTGGGCCCTTCCTTGTGGGAGAAGGAGCCGGACATTTGCCTTTTCGGCAAGAGGCTCTGCCACATCCGAGCGCCATGATATGTTGCGTCTCTGGGAAAGCACAGATCCCCAGTGCTGTTGTGCCTGTAGATAGGGCGCCAGGGCAGCGAGAAGAACAGCAACAGCTTCGAGGGCTGGGCCCTTCCTTGTGGGAGAAGAAGGCGGATATTTGCCTTTTTGTCAAGTGGCTCTGCCGCGTCAGAGCGCCACTAGATATTGCGTGTCAGGCAAAGCACAGATCCCCAGTGCTGTTGTGCCTGTAGATAGGGCGCCAAGGCACCGTGAATAGCAGCAACAGCTTTCTGGGCTGGGCCCTTCCCTGTGGGACAAGGAGCCGACGTTTGCCTTTTCAGCAAGAGCCTCAACCGCGGCCGAGGGTCATAGGATGTTGCGTCTCTAGGAAAGCACAGACCCCCAGTGCTGTTGTGCCTGTAGTTAGGGCATTGAGGCACCGTGAAGAGCAGCAACAGCTTTCAGCGCTGGGCCCTTCCTTGTGGGAGAAGGAGCCCGAGGTTTGCCTTTTCGGCAAGAGGCTCTGCCACAGCTGAGCGCAATGAGATGTTGCGTCTGTGGGAAAGCACAGATCCCCAGTGCTGTTGTGCCTGTAGTTAGGGTGCCAGGGCACCGTGAAGAGCAGCAACAGCTTTCAGGGCTGGGCCCTTCCTTGTGGGAGAAGGAGGCGGATATTTGCCTTTTTGGCAAGAGGCTCTGCCGCATCAGAGCGCCATTAGATATTGCGTGTCAGGCAAAGCACAGATCCCCAGTGCTGTTGTGCCTGTAGATAGGGCGCCAAGGCACCGTGAAGGGCAGCAACAGCTTTCAGGGCTGGGCCCTTCCTTGTGGGAGAAGGAGGCGGATATTTGCCTTTTTGGCAAGAGGCTCTGCCGCATCAGAGCGCCATTAGATATTGCGTGTCAGGCAAAACACAGATCCCCAGTGCCGTTGTGCCTGTAGATAGGGCGCCAAGGGTCGGTGAAGAGCAGCAACAGCTTTCAGGGCTGGGCCCTTCCTCGTGGGAGAAGGAGCCGGACGTTTGCCGTTTCGGCAAGAGGCTCTGCCGCGGCCAAGCGCCATGAGATGTTGCGTCTCTGGGAAAGCACAGATCCCCAGTGCTGTTTTGCCTGTAGATAGGGTACCAAGGCACCGTGAAGATCAGCAACAGCTTTCATGGCTGGGCCCTTCCTTGTGGGACTAGGAGGCGGACGTTTGCCTTTTAGGCAGAGGCTCTGCCGCGGCTGAAGCGCCATGAGGTGTTGCGTGTCAGGGAAAGCACATATGCCCAGTGCTGTTGTGCCTGTAGATAGGGTGCAGCGCACCATGAAGAGCAGCAACAGCTTTCAGGGCTGGGCCCTTCCTTTGAGAGACAGAGCCGGACGTTTGCCTTTTCGGCAAGAGGCTCTGCCGCGGCCGAGCGCCATGAGGTGTTGCGTGTCAGGGAAAGCACAGATCCACAGTGCTGTTGTGCCTGTAGATAGGGTGGCAGGGCACCGTGAAGAGCAGCAACAGCTTTCAGGGCTGGGCCCTTCCTTGTGGGAGAATGAGCCGGACGTTTGCCTTTTCGGCAAGAGGCTCTGCCGCGGCCGAGGGTCATAGGATGTTGCGTCTCTGGGAAAGCACAGACCCACAGTGCTGTTGTGGCTGTAGTTAGGGCATTGAGGAACCGTGAAGAGCAGCAACAGCTTTCAGGGCTGGGCCCTTCCTTGTGGGAGAAGGAGCCAGATGTTTTCCTTTTTGACAAGAGGCTCTGCCGCGGGCCGAGCGCCATGAGATGTTGCGACTCAGGGAAAGCACAGATCCCCAGTGCTGTTGTGCCTATAGATAGGATGCTAAAGGTAGGTGAAGATCAGAAACAGCTTTCATGGCTGGGCCCTTCCATGTGGGACAAGGAGCAGGACGTTTGCATTTTAGGCAAGAGGCTCTGCTGCGCCTGAAGCGCCATGATGTGTTGCGTGTCAGGGAAATCACAGATTCACAGTGCTGTTGTGCCTGTAGATAGGGCGCCAGGGCACCATGAAGAGCAGCAACAGCTTTCATGGCTGGGCCCTTCCTTGTGGGACAAGGAGCCGGACATTTGCCTTTTCGGCAAAAGGCTCTGCCGCGGACGAGCGCCATGAGATGTTGCGTCTCTGGGAAAGCACAGATCCCCAGTGCTGTTGTGCCTGAGGACACGGTGCCAAGGCACCCTGAAGAGCAGCAACAGCTTTCAGGGCTGGGCCCTTCCTTTTGGGACAAGGAGCCGGACATTTGACTTTTCTGCAAGAGGCTCGGCTGCGGCCGTGTGCCAATAGATGTTGCGTCTCTGGGAAAGCACAGATCCCCAGTGCTGTTGTGCCTGTAGATAGGGCGCCAAGGCACCGTGAAGAGCAGCAAGAGTTTTCAGGGCTGGGCCCTTCCTTGTGAGAGAAGAAGCCGGAGGTTTGCCTTTTCGGCAAGAGGCTCTGACGTGGCCAAGCGCCACGAGATGTTGCGTTTCTGGGAAAGCACAGATCCCCAGTGCTGTTGTGCCTGTACTTAGGGTGCCAAGGTACCGTGAAGAGCATCAACAGCTTTCAGGGCTGGGCCCTTCCTTGTGGGACAAGGAGCCGGACGTTTGTCCATTCGGCAAGATGCTTTGCCGCAGCCGAGCACCATGAGATGTTGCGTCTCTGGGAAAGCACAGATCCCCAGTGCTGTTGTGCCTGTAGATATCGCGCCAGGGCAGTGAGAAAAGCAGAAACAGCTTTTAGGGCTGGGCCCTTCCTTGTGGGAGAAGGAGCCGGACGTTTGCCTTTTCGGCAATAGGCTCTGCCGCGGCTGAGCGCCATGAGATGTTGCGTCTCTGGGAAAGCACAGATCCCCAGTGCTGTTGTGCCTGAGGACACGGTGCCAAGGCACCCTGAAGAGCAGCAACAGCTTTCAGGGCTGGGCCCTTCCTTGTGGGACAAGGAGCCGGAAGTTTGCCTTTTTAAAATGAGTCTCTGCCGTGGCCGAGCGCCATGAGATGTTGCGTTTCAGGGAAAGCAAAGATCCGCACTGCTCATGTGCCTGTAGTTAGGGCGCTGAGGCACCGTGAAGAGCAGCAACAGCTTTCAGGGCTGGGCACTTTCTTGTGGGACAAGGAGCCCGACGTTTGCCATTTTGTCAAGAGGCTTTGCCATGGCCGAGTGCCATTGCATGTAGCGTCTCTGGGAAAGCACAGATCCCCAGTGCTGTTGTGCCTGTAGATAGGGCACCAAGGGGCCATGATGAGCAGCAACAGCTTTCAGGGCTGGGCACTTCCTTGTCGGACAAGGAGCCTGACGATTCCCTTTTCGGCAAGAGGCTCGGCCGTGGTCGAGCGCCATGAGATGTTGTGTCTCTAGGAAAGCACAGATCCCCAGTGCTTTTGTGCCTGTGGATAGGGCGCCAGCGCACCGTCAAGAGCAGCAACAGCTTCGAGAGCTGGGCCCTTCCTTGTGGGACAAGGAGCCGGACGTTTGCCTTTTCTGCAAGAGGCCCTGCTGCGGCCGTGTGCCAATAGATGTTGCATCTCATGGAAAGCACAGATCCCCAGTGCTGTTGTGCCTGTAGATAGGGCACCGTGAAGAGCAGCAACAGCTTTGAGGGCAGGGACCTTCCTTGTGTGAGAAGGAGCCGGACCTTTGCCTTTTCGGCAAGAGGCTCTGCCACAGCCTAGCGCCATGAGATGTTGCGTCTCTTTGAAAGCACAGATCCCGAGTGCTGTTGTGCCTGTAGATAGGGCACCAGGGCACCGTGAAGAGCTGAAACAGCTTTCAGGGCTGGGCTCTTCCTTGTGGGAGAAAGAGCCGGACGTTTGCCTTTTCGGCAAGAGCCTCTGCCGCGGCCGAGCGCCATGGGACGTTGCGTCTCTGGGAAAGCACAGATCCCGAGTGCTTTTGTGCCTGTAGATAGGGCGCCAGGGCACCGTGAAGAGCAGCAAGAGCTTTCAGGTCTGGGCCCTTCCTTGTGGGAGAAGGAGCCGGACGTTTGCCTTTTCGGCAAGAGGCTCTGCCACGGCCGAGCGCCATGAGATGTTGCGTCTCTGGGAAAGCACAGATCCCCAGTGCTGTTGTGCCTGTAGATAGGGTGCCAGGGCACCGTGAAGAGCAGCAACAGCTTCGAGGGCTGGGCCCTTCCTTGTGGGAGAAGGAGCCGGACATTTGCCTTTTCGGCAAGAGGCTCTGCCACATCCGAGCGCCATGATATGTTGCGTCTCTGGGAAAGCACAGATCCCCAGTGCTGTTGTGCCTGTAGATAGGGCGCCAGGGCAGCGAGAAGAACAGCAACAGCTTCGAGGGCTGGGCCCTTCCTTGTGGGAGAAGAAGGCGGATATTTGCCTTTTTGTCAAGTGGCTCTGCCGCGTCAGAGCGCCACTAGATATTGCGTGTCAGGCAAAGCACAGATCCCCAGTGCTGTTGTGCCTGTAGATAGGGCGCCAAGGCACCGTGAATAGCAGCAACAGCTTTCTGGGCTGGGCCCTTCCCTGTGGGACAAGGAGCCGACGTTTGCCTTTTCAGCAAGAGGCTCAACCGCGGCCGAGGGTCATAGGATGTTGCGTCTCTAGGAAAGCACAGACCCCCAGTGCTGTTGTGCCTGTAGTTAGGGCATTGAGGCACCGTGAAGAGCAGCAACAGCTTTCAGCGCTGGGCCCTTCCTTGTGGGAGAAGGAGCCCGAGGTTTGCCTTTTCGGCAAGAGGCTCTGCCACAGCTGAGCGCAATGAGATGTTGCGTCTGTGGGAAAGCACAGATCCCCAGTGCTGTTGTGCCTGTAGTTAGGGTGCCAGGGCACCGTGAAGAGCAGCAACAGCTTTCAGGGCTGGGCCCTTCCTTGTGGGAGAAGGAGGCGGATATTTGCCTTTTTGGCAAGAGGCTTTGCCGCATCAGAGCGCCATTAGATATTGCGTGTCAGGCAAAGCACAGATCCCCAGTGCTGTTGTGCCTGTAGATAGGGCGCCAAGGCACCGTGAAGGGCAGCAACAGCTTTCAGGGCTGGGCCCTTCCTTGTGGGAGAAGGAGGCGGATATTTGCCTTTTTGGCAAGAGGCTCTGCCGCATCAGAGCGCCATTAGATATTGCGTGTCAGGCAAAGCACAGATCCCCAGTGCCGTTGTGCCTGTAGATAGGGCGCCAAGGGTCGGTGAAGAGCAGCAACAGCTTTCAGGGCTGGGCCCTTCCTCGTGGGAGAAGGAGCCGGACGTTTGCCTTTTCGGCAAGAGGCTCTGCCGCGGCCGAGCGCCATGAGATGTTGCGTCTCTGGGAAAGCACAGATCCCCAGTGCTGTTTTGCCTGTAGATAGGGTACCAAGGCACCGTGAAGATCAGCAACAGCTTTCATGGCTGGGCCCTTCCTTGTGGGACTAGGAGGCGGACGTTTGCCTTTTAGGCAGAGGCTCTGCCGCGGCTGAAGCGCCATGAGGTGTTGCGTGTCAGGGGAAAGCACATATGCCCAGTGCTGTTGTGCCTGTAGATAGGGTGCAGCGCACCATGAAGAGCAGCAACAGCTTTCAGGGCTGGGCCCTTCCTTTGAGAGACAGAGCCGGACGTTTGCCTTTTCGGCAAGAGGCTCTGCCGCGGCCGAGCGCCATGAGGTGTTGCGTGTCAGGGAAAGCACAGATCCACAGTGCTGTTGTGCCTGTAGATAGGGGTGGCAGGGCACCGTGAAGAGCAGCAACAGCTTTCAGGGCTGGGCCCTTCCTTGTGGGAGAATGAGCCGGACGTTTGCCTTTTCGGCAAGAGGCTCTGCCGCGGCCGAGGGTCATAGGATGTTGCGTCTCTGGGAAAGCACAGACCCACAGTGCTGTTGTGGCTGTAGTTAGGGCATTGAGGAACCGTGAAGAGCAGCAACAGCTTTCAGGACTGGGCCCTTCCTTGTGGGACACGGAGCCGGACGTTTGCGTTTTCGGCAAGAGTCTCTGCTCGGCGGACGAGCGCCATGAGATGTTGCGTCTCTGGGAAAGCACAGATCCCCAGTGCTGATGCGCCTATAGATAGGGTGCCAATGCACCGTAAAGAGCAGCAACAGCTTTCAGGGCTGGGCCCTTCCCTGTGGGAGAAGGAGCCGGACGTTTGCCTTTTTGGCAAGAGGTTTCTGCCGCGGCCGAGCGCCATGAGATGTTGCGTCTCTGGGAAAGCACAGATCCCCAGTGCTGTTGTGCCTGTAGATAGGGCGCCAGGGCACCGTGAAGAGCAACAACAGCTTTCAGGGCTGGGCCCTTCCTTGTGGGACAAGGAGCCGGATGTTTGCCTTTTTGACAAGAAGCTCTGCTGCGGCCGAGCGCCATGAGATGTCGCGACTCTGGGAAAGCACAGATCCCCAGTGCTGTTGTGCCTGTAGATAGGGTTCCAAGGGCAGGTTAAGAGCAGCAAAAGCGTTCAGGGCTGGGCCCTTCCTTGTGGGAAAAGGAGCCAGAGTTTTGCCTTTTCGGCAAGAGGCTCTGCCGCGGCTGTGTGCCATGAGATGTTGAGTCTCTGGGAAAGCACAGATCCCCAGTGCTGTTGTGCCTGTAGATAGGGCACCAAGGCACCGTGAAGAGCAGCAACAGCTTTCAGCGCTGGGCCCTTCCTTGTGGGAGAAGGAGCCGGACCTTTGCCTTTTCGGCAAGAGGCTCTGCCACAGCCTAGCGCCATGAGATGTTGCGTCTCTTTGAAAGCACAGATCCCGAGTGCTGTTGTGCCTGTAGATAGGGCACCAGGGCACCGTGAAGAGCTGCAACAGCTTTCAGGGCTGGGCCCTTCCTTGTGGGAGAAAGAGCCGGACGTTTGCCTTTTTGGCAAGAGCCTCTGCCGCGGCCGAGCGCCATGAGACGTTTGCGTCTCTTTGAAAGCACAGATCCCCAGTGCTCTTGTGCCTGTAGATAGGGCGCCAGGGCACCGTGAAGGGCAGCAAGAGCTTTCAGGGCTGGGCCCTTCCTTGTGGGAGAAGGAGCCGGACGTTTGCCTTTTCGGCAAGAGGCTCTGCCACGGGCCGAGCGCCATGAGATGTTGCGTCTCTGGGAAAGCACAGATCCCCAGTGCTGTTTTGCCTGTAGATAGGGTGCCAGGGCACCGTGAAGAGCAGCAACAGCTTCGAGGGCTGGGCCCTTCCTTGTGGGAGAAGGAGCCGGACATTTGCCTTTTCGGCAAGAGGCTCTGCCACATCCGAGCGCCATGAGATGTTGCGTCTCTGGGAAAGCACAGATCCGCAGTGCTGTTGTGCCTGTAGATAGGGCGCCAGGGCAGCGAGAAGAACAGCAACAGCTTTCAGGGCTGGGCCCTTCCTTGTGGGAGAAGGAGCCAGATGTTTTCCTTTTTGACAAGAGGCTCTGCCGCGGCCGAGCGCCATGAGATGTTGCGACTCAGGGAAAGCACAGATCCCCAGTGCTGTTGTGCCTGTAGATAGGATGCTAAAGGTAGGTGAAGATCAGAAACAGCTTTCATGGCTGGGCCCTTCCATGTGGGACAAGGAGCAGGACGTTTGCATTTTAGGCAAGAGGCTCTGCTGCGCCTGAAGCGCCATGATGTGTTGCGTGTCAGGGAAATCACAGATTCACAGTGCTGTTGTGCCTGTAGATAGGGCGCCAGGGCACCATGAAGAGCAGCAACAGCTTTCATGGCTGGGCCCTTCCTTGTGGGACAAGGAGCCGGACATTTGCCTTTTCGGCAAAAGGCTCTGCCGCGGACGAGCGCCATGAGATGTTGCGTCTCTGGGAAAGCAAAGATCCCCAGTGCTGATGTGCCTGTAGATAGGGCGCCAAGGGTCGGTGAAGAGCAGCAACAGCTTTCAGTGCTGGGCCCTTCCTTGTGGGACAAGGAGCCGGACGTTTGCCTTTTCGGCAAGAGGCTCGGCCGCGGCCGGTGTGCCATGAGATGTTGAGTCTCTGGGAAAGCAAAGATCCCCAGTGCTGTTGTGCCTGTCGATAGGGCGCCAGGGCACCGTGAAGAGCAGCAACAGCTTTCAGGGCTGGGCCCGTCCTTGTGGGACAAGGAGCCAGACGTTTGCCTTTTCTGCAATAGGCTCTGCTGCGGCCGTGTGCCAAGAGATGTTGTGTCTCTGGGAAAGCACAGACCCCCAGTGCTGTTGTGCCTGTAGTTGGGGGCGCTGAGGCACCGTGAAGAGCAGCAACAGCTCTGAGGGCTGGGCCCTTCCCTGTGGGACAAGGAGCCGGGCGTTTGCCTTTTGGGCAAGAGGCTCTGCTCGTGCAGCCGAGCGCCATGAGATGTTGCACCTCTGGGAAAGCACAGATCCCCAGTGCTGTTGTGCCTGTAGATAGGGCACCAGGGCACCGTGAAGGGTAGCAACAGCTTTCAGGGGTGGGCCCTTTCATGTGGGAGAAGGAGCCGGACGTTTGCCTTTTCGGCAAAAGGCTCTGCCGCGGCCGAGTGCCATGAGATGTTACGTCTCTGGGAAAGCACAGACCCCTAGCGCTGTTGTGCCTGTAGTTAGGGTGCTGAGGCACCGTGAGGAGCAGCAACAGCTTTCAGGGCTGGGCCCCTTCCGTGTGGGAGAAGGAGGCGGATATTTGCCTTTTTGGCAAGAGGCTCTGCCGCGTCAGAGCGCCATGAGATGTTGCGTCTGTGGGAAAGCACAGATCCCCAGTGCTGTTGTGCCTGTAGATAGGGCGCCAAGGCACCGTGAAGAGCAGCAAGAGCTTTCAGGGCTGGGCCCTTCCTTGTGGGACAAGGAGGCGGACGTTTGCCTTTTAGGCCAGTGGCTCTGCCGCGGCTGAAGCGCCATGAGGTGTTGCGTGTCAGGGAAAGCACATATGCCCAGTGCTGTTGTGCCTGTAGATAGGGTGCCAGCGCACCATGAAGAGCAGCAACAGCTTTCAGGGCTGGGGCCCTTCCTTATGGGACAAGGAGCCGGACGTTTTGCCTATTCGGCAAGAGGCTCTGCCGCGGCCGAGCTCCATGAGGTGTTGCGTGTCAGGGAAAGCACAGATCCCCAGTGCTGTTGTGCCTGTAGATAGGGTGTCAGGGCACCGTGAATAGCAGCAACAGCTTTCAGGGCTGGGCCCTTCCCTGTGAGACAAGGAGCCGACGTTTACCTTTTCGGCAAGACGCTCTGCCGCGGGCCGAGGGTCATAGGATGTTGCGTCTCTGGGAAAGCACAGACCCCCAGTGCTGTTGTGCCTGTAGTTAGGGCATTGAGACACCGTGAAGAGCAGCAAGAGCTTTCAGGGCTGGGCCCTTCCTTGTGGGACAAGGAGCCGGACGTTTGCCTTTTCGGCAAGAGGCTCTGCCACAGCTGAGCGCCATGAGATGTTGCGTCTCTGGGAAAGCACAGATCCCCAGTGCTGTTGTGCCTGTAGTTAGGGTGCCAGGGCACCGTGAAGAGCAGCAACAGCTTTCAGGGCTGGGCCCTTCCTTGTGGGAGAAGGAGGCGGATATTTGCCATTTTGGCAAGAGGCTCTGCCGCATCAGAGCACCATTAGATATTGCGTGTCAGGCAAAGCACAGATCCCCAGTTCTGTTGTGCCTGTAGATAGGGCGCCAAGGCACCGTGAAGGGCAGCAACAGCTTTCAGGGCTGGGCCCTTCCCTGTGGGACAAGGAGCCGACGTTTGCCTTTTCAGCAAGAGGCTCTGCCGCGGCCGAGGGTCATAGGATGTTGCGTCTCTAGGAAAGCACAGACCCCCAGTGCTGTTGTGCCTGTAGGTTAGGGCATTGAGGCACCGTGAAGAGCAGCAACAGCTTTCAGCGCTGGGCCCTTCCTTGTGGGACAAGGAGCCGGAGGTTTGCCTTTTCGGCAAGAGGCTCTGCCACAGCTGAGCGCAATGAGATGTTGCGTCTCTGGGAAAGCACAGATCCCCACTGCTGTTGTGCCTGTAGTTAGGGTGCCAGGGCACCGTGAAGAGCAGCAACAGCTTTCAGGGCTGGGCCCTTCCTTGTGGGAGAAGGAGGCGGATATTTGCCTTTTTGGCAAGAGGCTCTGCCGCATCAGAGCGCCATTAGATATTGCGTGTCAGGCAAAGCACAGATCCCCAGTGCTGTTGTGCCTGTAGATAGGGCGCCAAGGCACCGTGAAGGGCAGCAACAGCTTGCAGGGCTGGGCCCTTCCTTGTGGGAGAAGGAGCCGGACATTTGCCTTTTCGGCAAGAGCCTCTGCCACAGCCGAGCGCCATGAGCAGTTGCGTCTCTGGGAAAGCACATATACCCAGTGCCGTTGTGCCTGTAGATAGGGCGCCAAGGGTCGGTGAAGAGCAGCAACAGCTTTCAGGGCTGGGCCCTTCCTCGTGGGAGACGGAGCCGGACGTTTGCCTTTTCGGCAAGAGGCTCTGCCGCGGCCGAGCGCCATGAGATGTTGCGTCTCTGGGAAAGCACAGATCCCCAGTGCTGTTGTGCCTGTAGATACGGTTCCAAGGGCAGGTTAAGAGCAGCAAAAGCGTTCACGGCTGGGCCCTTCCTTGTGGGAAAAGGAGCCAGAGTTTTGCCTTTTCGGCAAGAGGCTCGGCCGCGGCCGTGTGCCATGAGATGTTGAGTCTCTGGGAAAGCACAGATCCCCAGTGCTGTTGTGCCTGTAGATAGGGCACCAAGGCACCGTGAAGAGCAGCAACAGCTTTCAGCGCTGGGCCCTTCCTTGTGGGAGAAGGAGCCGGACGTTTGCCTTTTCGGCAAGAGGCTCTGCCACAGCCGAGCGCCATGAGATGTTGCGTCTCTGGGAAAGCACAGATCCCCACTGCTGTTGTGCCTGTAGATAGGGTTCCAAGGGCAGGTTAAGAGCAGCAAAAGCGTTCAGGGCTGGGCCCTTCCTTGTGGGAAAAGGAGCCAGAGTTTTGCCTTTTCGGCAAGAGGCTCGGCCGCGGCCGTGTGCCATGAGATGTTGAGTCTCTGGGAAAGCACAGATCCCC